>NC_041388.1:562407000-562419000 GCF_002162155.2 Triticum dicoccoides | reverse complement strand
GAGCCCGGGCCGCGGCGCTATATATGGCTGCGCAGGGGCATGCGCGACTCTCTCGCTAGGGTTTTTGGCTCGTCCCAGTGAGGTGCGGCGCTTTAGGCGGTTTGCCAGATCTCTCTCCCCCCTTCCTCCTCCACCCCTCACTCGCTCCTTTGCTGCGGTGGCAGCCATGGGAGACCGGCGAGTGGAGAAGAGGCCGATGGATCCTCCGATCCCCGACGAGGAGAGGCGGTGTGAGAAGGCGCTGTGGGAGCAGGCGAAGCGTGGTTAACGGGCCAAGGCGGCAGGGCATGAAGATGGTGGTGGTGGTTTCGAGCAAGGCCAGGGTGGTGGTTCCGGCCAGGGCTATGAGGGTAGCCATGGCCAAGGCTATGGCTCTGGATCTCACGGGCACGAGGGGGATTGGGGCCCTCCTCCCCCTTGGTGGGGCCACTAGGAGCGAAAGAAGAAGCGCAAGAATGGGGCACAGTGGCGCGAACTGGAGCGCAAGCCGCAGGAGCACCTACTCTGTGGCGGGGGCCATGGGGATCCGTTGGCTAAGAAGCCACGGGCGTCGGCCGTCCCGATGGCGGTGGTGCTGCCGGACGCGCCGTGCGGGTAGACGGACGCGCCCATCCCAGTCGAAGAAGACGGGGGCGAATGCTTCAAGTGCGGCAGGACCGGGCATTTCCAGGCCAATTGCACCTTTCCTCCCCTCTGCGTGATCTGTAAGCAGGAAGGGCACACCTCGGCCTTTTGCCCGACGCGGGGCAAGCATCTCCACCTTCAGATCATGGGAAGTGCGATACCGGGTGAACGGTTTTTCTGCTTGGACGTCAAGGAAGAATAGGAGGTTGAGGGCATTGATCTCCAGGCTGCCAATGGGGCTATCTTGTCGGTGGAGCCAGGGAGGCTCTTGCTGCGCGTACTCAAGCTGGAGCTGAAGCACATGTTTGCGGGGGACTGGGATTGGCAGATCTCTCAAGTGGGTGATGATGACTTCGCGGTTACTTTTCCCTCCGCGGATCTGTTGCACATGGCTGAATCTAGTGGTAAACTGTTTCTCTCTATCAATGATATTACGGTGCGGGTGCGTGATTCTATCCAGGAGAGCATTGTGCCTCTCTCCATGCCAGAGGTGTGGCTCCGTCTCCATGGCATCCCCAAGAAGCACCTGCGTGTCGACCGCCTGATGGAAGGACTGAAGATGTTGGGCAGGCCCATTGTGGTGGACGAGCTCTCACTCATCCGGATGGGACTGGTGAGGATGAAGTTTGGATGCAAAGCTCCGGACAAGATGAATGGCTTCGTGCAAGTATGGTTCAATCATGAGGGCTTTGACATCAAGGTGGAGGTGGAAAGACTCCCGAAGCGCACGGGTGAGGGACCAGTGGGGCCAAGTTCTAAAAAGGCTCCTCCCCGCCCTAGCGACAAACAGGGCCAGCCTGGTTCGGGGAACGGGGGTGCGAATGGCCAGCTGCAGGCTACGCCCGTGGCTCAGGGAGGGCCGGGTACTGCCATTGGCAGTCACCATCAAGGCCTGCCATGACGAGGAGAATGAGGACAGCATGCCGAACACGTCGATTGACACAGAGACCTGGGATATGCTGGGCCGCAAAGCTCTCGCGCTCGTCGAGGACAAAGAAGTGGCGGCGCCGGGAGCGCTTGCGACTGCGGATACGGCATGGAACAGCCCGCCACCGGCGCGCACGCTGATGGGGGAATTTAACCAATCTGGTTCTAAGGAGTTGGCTGGCGCTGGCTCCATGCTCTCGGGTGACCCGGCTTCCCCCAGTCTGCTGGGCTCTGACACGGGTGTGGTGCTCAACGAACCATCCATGCAAACCCCGTTGTCAAGCCGCCGCAGTGCGGGGGGTTCCGGTCGTGCTCCTAAGAAGACGGCTCGACGCAAGCCTTCGGCCAACCGCGCCGTGCTTTCCCTTCCTTCGCCTAATGCGTCGGTATGCGTGGACCTGCAGGCGGCTCTGGGCTCTGCGGGCGCATCGTCCAAGGCTCGGCGCTCTCGCGCTTCCCCAGTGTCCCAGTGCGTGCCAAGTGCCCGGGCCAAGGCACAACTGGGAGAGCTGTCATCCATGGAGAGCGCGCAGCTGCGCCTTGCGGAGAAGAATCTCAAAACTACAGGTAATCCCCCCCTCCTTTAAGATTCTGAATGCTTTTACAGACCTGGAACTTGTCTCGATCCTCGATGATAGCGGTTTTAAAGTAGGTGCGGAGAGCGGTGAGCTAGTGTCGTTGATTCGTGCTCGCGAAGATGCCCAAGCGGCTCTGGCTGAAGCTGCCGTGCTGGCAAAGACCAGGGAGGCCTTTGCCACGTCTCTGGTTGTGCCAGACCCTGTAGGGTCTGTTGTGCTGTCGGGTGGGGCTGCTGAAACCAGGGAGGTGGAGGCTACCCCCTCGACGAGACGTGCCCCGGCTAAAAAACATGTGGCAAAACCGGTGACATCCAGAGGGGTGCGCCGTCGCAATCGTATTATGTGATGCGCTACCTTTTCTGGAACATTCGGGGCTGCGGCCACTCTAGCCATCGTACCCAGCTTAAGGAGTACATTGCCCACGAGCGTATTGACGTCATCGCGCTTCAGGAAACGATTAAAGCCGATTTTACGTATAGAGATTTGACAGCTTACGACCCCCTTCATCGTTTTGTTTGGGGCTGGGTGCCTTCTGTGGGTCACTCTAGCGGTCTTCTTTTGGGATGTAACAGTGATGCATGTGATGTTGTAAGCTGGGATGTGGGCTCATTTTTCATTGCAGTTACGATTAAACACATAATTTCTCTTGTTTCTTGGGTGATTGTTTGCGTCTACGGACCACCCAATCATTCTCGGGCTGCTGATTTCTTGGGTGAAATCCAAAGCTTGGTTGGGGCCAAGCAAGCCGCCAACGTCCCCATTGTCCTTGGGGGCGATTTTAATCTTATTCGCTCGGGAGCGGATAAGAACAACCATAATATAGACTGGCTTGGAGTGAACTTATTGAATAATACTATCGATAATACTATCGCGGCATGTGCCCTGCGGGAGATCGCTAGGATAGGCGCTAGATATACGTGGACCAACAAACAACTCTCCCCTATGCGCAGTGTTCTCGATCGTGTCTTTGTGACTTCCGATTGGGAAGTGCTCTTCCCCATGTGTACGGTCGTGACAGAAACGTGTATTAGGTCAGACCACGTTCCGCTGATCTTAGCTTCTGGGGAGGACCGGATCAAGCGTAGCCCTTGTTTCTACTTTGAAACAGGGTGGTTTGAGGTCGAGGGTTTCGGTCCCTTGCTCATTGCGCGCTGGGAGTGTGCAAGAGGTACGGTCGGCTGCTCCAGGGGTCCTCTGGACACTTGGATCTCGGCGGCTGGTGCCCTTCGTGGTTTCCTCCGTGGGTGGGGTGGAAACCACAGGAGCGACGCGAAGCACGCTAGGGAAGCTATAATCGCTGAAATTAAAGCCCTTGATGCTCAAGCTGATTCCAGACCCTTCCTAGAAGCAGAATGTGCCAACCGTTACGCACTTGGGAACCAGGTGCTTGCCATTCTTAGGGAGGAGGAGGAATACTGGCGTTGTAGGGGCGGCGTCAAGTGGATCACCAAGGGCAACGCGAATACGGGATATTTTCACGCCTTTTCCAACGGTCGTAAACAGAAGTGCTCGATTTTGAGACTACAATCCGATCAAGGGCTGTTGGTTAGTCAATCCGAGATCGCGACCCACATCTATGACTTCTTCCTCAACTTGTTGGGAACAGCCGAGGACAAGCCCTTACACCTCCGGGCTGACTTCTGGGGAGAAGATGCCCGCGTGTCGCAAGCCGAAAATGACTTCTTGGCCTTGGCTTTCTCCATGGAGGAGATCGATGAAGCGGTGGGAGCAATGAAGATTGACACTGCGCCTGGCCCGGATGGCTGGCCGGCCGCGTTCTTCCGCCGTTTCTGGCATGTGCTTAAAGACCTCTTTTACAGGATTATTAATGGTTTTGCATTAGGTACGGTAGACATTTCTCGCCTCAACTATGGTGTCATCAGCCTCATTCCCAAAGTCAAAGGGGCCGACACTATTAAGCAATACCGTCCCATCACTCTTATTAACGTGCCTTTCAAGATCTGCTCTAAGGCTTACACGACCAGACTTGCCCCGGTAGCGCGACGCGTTATCGATCACAGTCAGTCCGGTTTACTCAAAGGTCACAACATTCTCGAAGGGCCGATAGTGCTGCAAGAGATCATCCACGAGCTTAAACGCACTGGGCAACCCGCCGTGCTTCTCAAGCTCGACTTTGAGAAAGCATACGATCGCGTGAACTGGGAGTTCATTCGCGAGGTGCTGACTCGGAAGGGATTCGAGCAAGGCTTTGTTCACCGCATCATGCACCTGGTCTCGGGAGGCCAGACTGCTGTGTCGATTAACAGAGAGGTTGGGAACTTATTTCACAACAAACAAGGACTCAGTCAAGGGGACCCCTCATCGCCTCTGATCTTCAACTTTGTTGCGGACGCCCTCTCAGCCATGGTTCATAAGGCTAAGGACGCCGGCCACATCCGCGGTGTGGTTTCTCACCTTATTCCGGGAGGACTCATGCACCTTCAATATGCGGACGACACCTTATTGCTCTTTGAGCCAGACGATCATAGCGTAGCCTCAATCAAACTCATCCTCCTTGCTTTCAAACTCATTTCCGGCCTTAAGATTAATTTCCTTAAGAGCGAGGTGATCGCCATTGGGATGAACCCTCTACTCGCTACTCGTGTCGCCAACTTGCTTAATTGCAAGCTAGGGAGATTTCCAATTAAGTACTTGGGCCTGCCTATCTCGGATAAACACATCTCTATTCTTGAATGGGAGCCCTTGTATGACAAGGTGACGAACAGAGTGAGCCCCTGGCGCGGCCAGTTCCTCTCCTCGGCGGCCAGGCTGATCCTCACTAACTCCAGCCTCTCTTCCCTTCCACTGTTCACTATGGGCATTTTCTTGCTGGCTGATGGGGTTCATGCCAAGCTTGATACCCCCGATCCAAGTTCTTTTGGGAAGGAACTGGGATCAAAAATAAGTACCACCTGATCAAATGGGCCGCGCTCTGCCGCCCTAAGAAATTCGGGGCCATCGGGATCCTTAACTCCAAACTCATGAATGTCGCACTCCTAACCAAGTGGATTTGGAAACTCTCCCAAAACGAGCAGGGGCTTTGGGCGGACATTCTTCGCGCCAAATACTTCCCTGATGGGAATTTCCTCACTTCCAAAGCGATTAGGTGGTACTTTGGGTTGCTGGCACACGGCTTGGTGTTTCTTGATGTGTCTTAGGTGCTAGCCCTACCCCTCTATTTATATGTTGAGCCTTAGGGTCGAAACTTGGAGTAAAAGCCTCCACAAAGTCGATTTCACCCGAAAGGCAAGAGTCCTTCTCGGACTCCAGGGCCAGACGCCAGGGTTCCCGGCATTTGGACACAGACGCCAGGGACCCTGGACTCCACAAAACTTCCTTTTGCGCTTTCCAAAAACCTTGTGGGCTTTCCCCTTTGGCCCAAATGAAGTGTTCTCGTACCCAAACATTTCGGGAAACATCCGGAACCCCTTCCCGTCAATTCTGGAACCCTTCCGGTGACCAAACACTATTATGCCATATATCAAACTTTATCTCTGGACCATTTCGGAGTTCCTCGTCATGTCCGTGATCTCATCCCGGACTCCGAACAACATTCGGTCACCAACATACACAACACATATAGTACTATATCGTCAACGAACGTTAAGCGTGCGGACCCTACGGATTTGAGAACTATGTAGACATGACCAAGACACCTCTCTGGTCAATAACCCAATAGCGGGACCTGGATGCCCATATTGGCTCCTACATATTCTACGAAGATCTTTATCGGTCAGACCGCATAACAACATACGTTGTTCCCTTTGTCATCGGTATGTTACTTGCCCAAGATTCGATCGTCGGTATCTCAATACCTAGTTCAATCTCGTTACCGGCAAGTATCTTTACTCGTTTTGTAATACATCATCCCACAACTAACTCATTAGTTGCACTGCTTGCAAGGCTTATAGTGATGTGCATTACCGAGTGGGCCCAGAGATACCTCTCCGACAATCGGACTGACAAATCCTAATCTCGAAATACGCCAACCCAACAAGTACCTTTGGAGACACCTGTAGAGCACCTTTATAATCACCCAGTTACGTTGTGACGTTTGGTGGCACACAAAGTGTTCCTCCGGTAAACGGGAGTTGCATAATCTCATAGTCATAGAACATGTATAAGTCATGAAGAAAGCAATAGCAACAAACTAAACGATCAAGTGCTAAGCTAAGGGAATGGGTCAAGTCAATCACATCATTCTCCTAATGATGTGATCCCGTTAATCAAATGACAACTCATGTCTATGGTTAGGAAACTCAACCATCTTTGATCAACGAGCTAGTCAAGTAGAGGCATAGTAGTGACACTATGTTTGTCTATGTATTCACACATGTATTATGTTTCCGGTTAATACAATTCTAGCATGAATAATAAACATTTATCATGAAATAAGGAAATAAATAATAACTTTATTATTACCTCTAGGGCATATTTCCTTCAGCAACGAGCCCATCCCAACAGGCTCGTTCGTTAGCGAGGAGGGGCTTTTGAAGGATATAGAGGGTGGGTTGCTGCGAAGCGCGTCAGCACCAGAATATCAACGTTAGTGGCTAACTGATAGGCAGCGAAATGGCTTTTCCACAAGGGTTCCGTGCCAAACCAATGGTCCAGCCAAAATCGCATTGAGGAACCATTGTTGACGCAGAACTTGGTTCCTAATGTGAAGGCGGGCATAACTTTCTGGATCCCATTTAGCATGAACTTGGTTCACCTTTTTGGAATGGGATCCAGAAAGTTATGCCCGCCTTCACATTAGGAGCCAAGTTCTACGTCAACAATGGTTCCTCAATGCGATTTTGGCTGGACCATTGGTTTGGCACGGAACCCTTGTGGAAAAGCCATTCCGCTACCTATCAGTTAGCCACTAACGTTGATATTCTGGTGGCTGATGCGCTTCGCAGCAACCCACCCTCTGTATCCTTCAAAAGCCCCTCCTCGCTAACGAACGAGCCTGTTGGGATGGGCTCGTTGTTGAAGAAAATATGTCCTAGAGGCAATAATAAAGTTATTATTTATTTCCTTATTTCATTATAAATGTTTATTATTCATGCTAGAATTGTATTAACCGGAAACATAATACATGTGTGAATACATAGACAAACATAGTGTCACTAGTATGCCTCTACTTGACTAGCTCGTTGATCAAAGATGGTTAAGTTTCCTATCCATAGACATGAGTTGTCATTTGATTAACGGGATCACATCATTAGGAGAATGATGTGATTGACTTGACCCATTCCGTTAGCTTAGCACTTGATTGTTTAGTTTGTTGCTATTGCTTTCTTCATGACTTATACATGTTTTATGACTATGAGATTATGCAACTCCCGTTTACCGGAGGAACACTTTGTGTGCCACCAAACGTCACAACGTAACTGGGTGATTATGAAGATGCTCTACAGGTGTCTCCAAAGGTACTTGTTGGGTTGGCGTATTTCGAGATTAGGATTTGTCAGTCCGATTGTCGGAGAGGTATCTCTGGGCCCAGTCGGTAATGCACATCACTATAAGCCTTGCAAGCATTGCAACTAATGAGTTAGTTGCGGGATGATGTATTACGGAACGAGTAAAGAGAATTGCCGGTAACGAGATTGAACTAGGTATTGAGATACCGACGATCGAATCTCGGGCAAGTAACATACCAATGACAAAGGGAACAACGTATGTTGTTATGCGGTCTGACCGATAAAGATCTTCATAGAATATGTAGGAGCCAATATGGGCATCCAGGTCCCGCTATCGGTTATTGACAAGAGAGGTGTCTCGGTCATGTCTACATAGTTCTCAAACCCGTAGGGTCCGCACGCTTAACGTTCATTGACGATATAGTACTATATGAGTTATGTATGTTGGTGACCGAATGTTGTTCGGAGTCCGGGATGAGATCACAGACATGACGAGGAACTCGGAAATGGTCTGGAGATAAAGTTTGATATATGGCATAATAGTGTTTGGTCACCGGAAGGGTTCCAGAATTTACCGGAAGGGGTTCCGGATGTTTCCCGAAATGTTTGGGTACGAGAACACTTCATTTGGGCCAAAGAGGAAAGCCCACAAGGTTTTTGGAAAGCGCAAAAGGAAGTTTTGCGGATTCCAGGGGCCAGATGCCAGGGTCCCTAGCGTCTGGGTCCAAACGCCGGGAACCCTGGCATCTGGCCCTGGAGTCCGAGAAGGACTCTTTCCTTTCGGGTGAAACCGACTTTGTGGAGGCTTTTACTCCAAGTTTCGACCCCAAGGCTCAACATATAAATAGAGAGGTAGGGATAGCACCCAAGACACATCAAGAAACACCAAGCCTTGTGCCGGCAACCCCGTCCCCTCTAGTTTGTCCTCCGTCCTAGTTTTCGTTGTGCTTAGGCGAAGCCCTGCAGAGATTGTTCTTCACCAACACTGTCACCATGCCGTCGTGCTGCCGGAACTCATCTACTACTTCGCCCCTCTTGCTGGATCAAGAAGGCGAGGACGTCACCGAGCCGAACATGTGCAGAACTTGGAGGTGCCGTGCTTTCCGTACTTGGATCGGTCGGATCGTGAAGACGTACGACTACATCAACAACGTTGATAGAACGCTTCTACGAATGGTCTACGAGGGTACGTAGACAACACTCTCCCCTCTCGTTGCTATGCATCACCATGATCATGCGTGTGCGTAGGAAAACTTTGAAATTACTGCGTTCCCCAACAGTGGCATCCGATCCAGGTTTTATGTGTAGATGTCATATGCACGAGTAGAACACAAGTGAGTTGTGGGCGATATAAATCATACTGCTTACCAGCATGTCATACTTTGGTTCGGTGGTATTGTTGGATGAAGGGGCCTGGACCGACATTGCGCGTATGCTTACGCGAGACTGGTTCTATCGACGTGCTTTGCACACAGGTGGCTGGTGGGTGTCAGTTTCTCCAACTTTAATTGAACCGAGTGTGGCTACGCCCGGTCCTTGCGAAGGTTAAAACAACACCAACTTGACAAACTATCAATGTAGTTTTGATGCGTAGGTAAGAACGGTTCACTACTAGGAAAAGGGCTATAGATGGAAATGACACTAATGGCGCACCAGACAAGTGGTGCGCCATTAGTATATACTAATGGCGCACCACCCTCTGATGCGCCATTAGTGTTGAAACTACTAATGGCGCACCCTGACCACGGTGCGCCATTAGTACCAAATTTTTTTTGAACTAGTGCGCCTGTCCAAACATACTAATGGCGCATCCCCTGGTGGTGCGCCATTACTAGTTGTAACTAGTAATGGCGCACCATCCAGGAGGTGCGCCACTAATGTTATTTTTTTATTATTGCTTTTATTCCTTTTTTTGCAAAAGTTCTAATGGCGCACCGCCAGGGGGTGCGCCATTAGTAACCTAGATTACTAATGGCGCATTTGTTGCTGGTGCGCCATTAGTAAGTGGGCAGCAACAAGATATTTTGGACAGCCTCTCCTCCCACACTCACTTTCTCCCCACTTCATTCTCTCCACCGCCTCCTCCTTGTCTCGGGTGCCTCCTCTTTTTCACCTCATTTCCACCATAGATTCATTCAAATTAAGTGGTTAAGTTACCTTGTTTTGCTAGGTAAGTAAGGGGGGAAGCTATATTTATGTTGTTCTCCCTTCAAACAATGTGCACATGCACTTTTTATGGCCTAGCTAGATCTATGTATGTTCGTGGTGTTGCATATGTTTGTGGTGTTGCATATGTGTTTGTGTTTGGAGGTGTACCGGTATTTGAAATGCGATAGTTGCCAATATTTTGCCGGAATGTTGATTCATTTCCGTTTTGGCGAGAATTTTGGCATTAGGCATTCTTTTTGGTCCTATTTTTAGCGAAAGTCATGCCAAATTTTTTCTTGGTTCTAAAATATCGTTTTGCTCTACCCCGCAGGCGACCATGGTCCGCACGATGACCGAAGGCATCGTGAATAGGTTTTTGAGGTCCGCGAAGGCCGAGATGCTTCAAAAGAACGAGACGGAGATAAGATGCCCGTGTCGAAGATGCAAGCTGAATAGCCTTATTGCGGACCCGGATTCCGGGCAGGTGCGGGACCACCTGCTCTTGCGTGGTTTCATGGATGGCTATCGGTGGCAAGGTGATGATGATGACGACTACGAAGTCGTTCATGGGGGCCGGGCAAGAAATGAGGAAGGGCAGCAAGACAACCACCGCGGCTCGGGGGGGCGAGAAGACGAAGAATCCCCAGGAGATGATCACGACGGTGATGCTGTACACAGTCATCATGTAGAAGATGCAGGACATGATGATGATGCCGGCGGAGCAGACGACGTTGGACCATCGATGGGCTGGGTGCAGGACCCTCATATTCAAGAGCTGCTTCTCAAGCAGACGGATAACGCAAGAGCTGCCGCCCGAGAGAAAGCCAAGATGGATCAACTTGAGTTAGACGCGGTTACTCCGTTGTATGAAGGATGCAGGCCCGAGGATACCCTCCTGAAAGTAACGCTCATGGCTCTGGAGATGAAGGTAAAACACAAAATGACCGACGCATGCTTCGACGAGAACATGTCATTCTGGCACGAACGTCTTCCCAAGGGGAACAAGTGCCCGACCAGTTTGGAGGAGGCAAAGAAAATCGTGTGTCCTCTGGATTTACCGCACGTGAAATACCATGTGTGCATGAACAATTGCATCATTTATCGGGACGAGCACGCGGAGTCTACAATATGTCCGGTGTGCGGTGTCACTCGATACAAGAAGAGGAAGAAAGCTCCTCGAAAAGTGGTGTGGTACTTTCCGATCACTCCTCGTCTGCAGCGGTATTTCGCGGATCCTAAGGTAGCAAAGCTCCTGCGTTGGCACGCGGATAGGGAGGAGAAGAAGCAAGAAGATGACGCAAATGATCTGGAGATAGATAAAAAAGACAAGATGCTGAGTCACCCTAAGGATGCGAGCCAGTGGCAAGCATTGAACTTCGAATACCCAGAATTTGGGAACGATCCAAGGAACATCGTGCTGGGCGCGAGCACCGATGGAGTCAATCCGTTTGGCAGCCAGAGAAGCACACATAGCACCTGGCCTGTGTTTGTGTGGATGTACAACCTTCCCCCCTGGTTGTGCATGAAGAGGAAGTACATTCACATGAGTATGCTAATTGAAGGGCCGAAACAACTAGGGAACGACATCAATCTGTATCTGGGGCTGCTGAAAGAGGAGCTTGACACGCTGTGGAAAACGCCAGCCAATACGTGGGACGCCGCAGAGAAAGAATAATTCCCTATGAGAGCCGCACTGCTCACGACGGTGCACGACTATCTCGGTTACGGATATCTTGCGGGGCAGGTAGTCCACGGATTTTCTGGATGCGTAAGGTGCATGGATGACACAACGTATCGCCAGCTAGATAGAGATCCCGGGTCTTCGAAAACCGTGTTCATGGGACATCGAAGGTGGCTTCGCGACGATGACCCGTGGAGGAAACGCAAGGAACTGTTCGATGGTGAAACCGAACCCCGAAAACGCCCGTGTACGAGGAGCGGCGAGGAAATAGACAAGTTGTTGAAAAATTGGAAAGACTGCCCACTGCCGGGAAAGAAGCAAAAGGCGCCAGAGCCGGGAAAGAAGCGAAAGGCGCCAGAGCCGCTGCTGAAGGTATGGAAAACGAGGTCTGTTTTCTGGGACTTGCCGTACTGGAAGATCCACCGTGTGCCTCACAGCCTTGATGTCATGCATATCACGAAGAACGTGTGCGAGAGTCTGCTTGGTACCCTGCTCAACATGCCAGAGAGGACCAAAGATGGGCCGAAAGCAAGGGCAGACTTGAAATCAATGGGCATCAGGCAGGAGCTTCACGCTATATATGATGATGATGATGATGATGATGATGATGAGGCGAAGCAGGACACAGAAAGTC
>NC_041388.1:562347968-562404659 GCF_002162155.2 Triticum dicoccoides | reverse complement strand
CACCGCCTCGACCCCGCCCCGACGCCGCTGCCCCACCTCGACCCCGCCCCGTCCACACCACCGTCGACCCGCCTCCCTCGATGCCACGGCGCCGCAGGACCTAGACTAGACGCCCAAGGTACGACCACCTCCTCCTTACTTCTCCATTCCGCAAGTCCATAGCCTCCTCTCACGTGCTTGCTTCCTTCTCCATTCCACAAGTAGACTAGAACAGGACTATAGACTAGAACAGGACTGATACATCTGTGTAACAGAAAAAGTGCTGAGCACCAGATTCCCATTTGTTGATAATTGCTATTTATTTTGGTTGTGAAAATGGCAGGAAACTGTAGAAGAAGTCTTGGACTGCGGTGAAGAGACTTATTATCCAGCATTACATGTTGGTTCAGAGCGATCCTGTGCTGTGGTATGTATAAGCTCGCCATTGTTATCCTTCGTAAGCTCAGTCTGAAGATTAAACCTCCAACTAAAGTATGGGTTTGCTGTTACAAAACTTTGGTTGGTCTGTTTTCGATTAAATTCATTCACTAAAGTGGACATCAAAGACATGCTGCCATGCTGGAGTTATACGAGTTTTTTTTTCTTCCGAAAATTGCAACTGTGCTACTTGCAATGTAACTGTCATGAGCATAAAGATATAGCATCACCTTCACATTTACCCAGCTAGCACATGAAGCAACTACTCATTTCCAGATGAGGATGGTGCTAACAATCCCAGAGACTGATAATTATTTCACTGAGGCTCCAGATTAGCTAGATAGCACACAGTTGATTAGTTGCTTCATTTGGTTGTTACTTTCAATATCCCCTTTAATACTACATTCGAGGAATTTCTCTTGCACCCCTGTAGTATAAGAGTGCATTCTCTAACAGCTCATTGAGGTTTGGTTGTTGTTCAGCCCTTACTGGTAGGAGATCCTGACTCTACTGTTTCATAGAGCATTTTTCCTAGTTAATTGATTGGCAGATAATATTCATAGAGCATTTGGCGTTATGGTCGGCCTGGGCCCTGTGGCTGTCTGGCATGTCCAAGACAGCAACACATGCCTATTTAGGAAGACATAGCATTGTCTGAAAAAGAAAATTAAGGCATAGGATTGCCCTAAAAAAGGAAAATTAAGCGGTACTTGGATATGAGGTATGACTAGTATCAGGATAGGATATAATCAGTAGATGTGGCAGCAGGATAGATGTATGTCTTAGTTCTTATTTATCTTTGGTCCGTGTTGCGTTTGAGTTGAGATCTGACTTGTGGATTTAGTTAGAATCTAATGATTTAGTTAGAATCTAATAATTCTTGCCCGGGGCCACAGCCGTGTACCTGTGTATTCAGGAAACCCTAGAAATGTTATAGGTCTCCTGTTGGTAGGTAAAAATTATGCCATGGAGAATTACTCGATGATCTTTCTTTATGTACTTTACTAACTTAGAACCATTTAAATATTATTTAGGTGAAAAGTCTTCTGACAGTTCGTGCTGAAATAGAGACGCCAGTTAGTGCTGTTTCCATTAGGAGGATTCCAAGGTATATACCCCAATTCTATTTAAATATAAATTGGAAAAATCTCTTTCAAAATTTGGTACAATTGCTTGAATTTTTGGAGTACACGAATTATGGGCTAGTGATGATCATATGCACTAGTTACTAGTAGATGCTTCTCGACCCAATTTGAGCAGCAGAGCACTAGCACCAAGCTCTGGGTTTTGTTCGGTACACTCTGAGATGTAGATGCCTGAAAGATAAACATGTTGTTTGTCTACAAAAAAAACTTAATTACTATTATGGGCTAGTGATGATCATATGCACTAGTTACTAGTAGATGCTTTTTTATCCTCAGATTGGCGTCTAGTGTTCATAGAAATATATGATTATCTTTGTTGTATAAACTGACTGGCTGCCAAGTTACAACTTACTGGTGAAAGTTCATTTTTTTTATCAGTGGCAGAAAAGTGGCTAGCCTCGTCTGCATATATGAGCATATAGATCAACAAAAAATAAACCCATTCGGCAAGAACATTTATGCACCTATTTACTAGAAGAATGAATAAATGAATGTCAGGGCTAGAGATCATTACTGTTTGTTATCCAGGAAATACAAAAGTTTGGATTGTTGAATGCATTCTGAATTCTAGCTATACAAAAGTTTTTTCCTTCTGAAATGTGTTTTTCTTCTTCTTCCTGTTTTGAGTAGTTTGCGTAAGTTTTCTGAAATGATGATGTATTTTTCTTAATTCAGCGAACCGTGAGATGGACTTAGAAGAAGAAACTGTCTCCTGATTGCAGTTGATTAATTAGTATATATGTTGTAGACTTGTAGCATACCTACCTCTATATGGTTTGATATTTCAACTTGATTTCTAAATATTCCAAACCACACGCGAAGTCCTTTCTTACAAGAAGAAGTTTCTCTTCATAACAGTGAACAAAACTACTGTCAATCAGCTCAGTTCTAGTGCTGTTGGATTTTTTTTAATTGGCTTCTTGCAGTTTTGAAAATTCAGTTTATTCGGTTACTGAAAATTCAATTAATTCAGTTAGGCACACAAATTTCAGAACTTTTGTGTGCCCTAGTACTTGGTGTTTGTAGAAAACCAGGAGTGTCAATGGGACTAGAATTCACTTGTTCTTATATGGGTTTGTAAAACTTGTTCATGTACTGAACTACTAATGCCTTGTGATGCTCTGAATTACTTGTGATGCCTCTGAATTACTTGTGATCACATTGAGAAAGACTTGTAAAGATGATGATCATCTTTAACAGAAAACAATTTGTGATGATTTTGCTAGTTTGCTGGGTTTTGTCTCCGACCATCGTGTCATGATGATTTTGCAGGTACCCCGAGAGGCCCTTGAGTTTGCCGGAATGTCGATTAACTTCCGTTCCGGCAAATTCGGGTACTCCATATGTCCTATTTTCAGCAAAGGTCATGCTGAAATTTTCCGTGAATTTTAGCATGACTTTGCTAAAAATAGGACATATGGGGTACTTGTGACTAATGCATAGGCCGGGGTATCTTAGTAGTTAATTAAGTAGGATCAAGTGCCCCGGCGTACTTGTGACTAATGCATGGCTTTTAGGGTGCCTCGGTGTCGATAAAAACCGAAATGATGAAAAGTTAGGCTTTTAGGGTGCCTTGGCGTCGAAAAACCCTCAATGATAAAAGCTTAGATTTTAGGATGCCTCGGTGTCGACAAACCCTAAATGATGAGACCATGATCTTGTTCCTTGGCAATAACCAACTTTTTGACCAAACTTTGTTTCTATTTAGAGAGAAACATGGCCCACAACAATGAGGCCGGGGGTTCGGGAAGCAAGGCATTCTGGGAGCTGTCCCAGGAGATGGAGGAACAACCTCACTTGTATGAGGCCGCCGCCTTCCCCACCGATCCTGAGACCACGGATGGTGCCGCCGAGGATGACCACACTGATGCCACCACTGATGGTGCCGCCGAATATGCCACCACTGATGATGGCGGCGCACGCACAGATAGCAGCCTGCCGAAGAGGCAACGAAGGACCGGCGCCCGATCGTGCTCCGCACCCTCAAGGAGGAATTTACTGAAGTGGACTCCAACGGGAATCCAACGGCGCCCGAACGAATAGTCAAGGGGTACTCGCTTCAGGTCGGGTGCATTGTCCGGAGCATCGTCTCGATCAACACCGAGAACCTGAGGCATCCTGACCGGGGGAATTTGCGCCACATCCTCTTCACGAAGCTGCACGAACGATACAAGTTCCCCGCTGAATTCGAAAACACAAGCCTCAAAGGGAATAAAGTGAACAATGCTGCCCGCACGAAGATGAGCAAGGCCCTGTCTACTTGGAAAAGCAATGTGAAGAGAATGATCGAGAAAGGTGAGAGTTATGAGAAGATCAAGGAGAAAAATCCTTCGATCACCGAAGATGACTACAACGACTTCAAGATCAATTGCTCGAGCACCGCAAGCTCCCAATCAAGTGAGTGGGGGAAACAAATGCGGGAGCTGAACATAGGGGAACACACACTCGGTCCCGGCGGTTACAGAGTGGCGGAGCCTATATGGGACAAGGAGGAGGCGGACCGTGCCGAGCAAGGCCTACCGCCCCTCTTCGATAAATACGGTGACAAGCAGACCAGGAACTTTGTCAGGGCCCGGTACAAGAAGGACCCGAAAACAAAGGAGCTTACCACGGATCCGAAGACCAGGCGGCTTGAGCTTGTTCTGGTAAGGAATACACCCCCGCGTAATTAGCTCCATATGGTTGCATTCTAATTAATGAAGCCGAATTTCTAAATGGTTCACATTCCTTCCGCAGGCGACTGAAAGCAGTAGCGCAGGGTCGACTAAGAGCAACCCTTGGGACACCACTCTAAATAGGGGGTTGAATATAATGAAGAACAAGGATAAGCTCAGTAAGCCGACGTCAGCTGGTCGTGTGGCCGGCAAAGGCTTGTCGACAAAATGGGGGTCATACTATACCGCTGGTGTGCGGAAGGAGAAAAAGACCAGCTCGGAAAGCCAGGCGCGAGAGGTTCAAGAACTCAAGGCACAGGTGGCGCAGATTCCGGAGATTGTCCAAGAGCAAGTGGAACAACGACTCGGAGCGACGATCACCGCCCTTGTGCCTACCTTGATCTCGGGGTTGAGTGCGTGGATTGCGGGCGGCCAACAGGGGCCGCCCCCGATTCCTAGCTTAACGGCCAGCAACTCGCATAATGCGATGGCGGGGCCATTGGAGCCTCCGGCGGAGGCGGCATTGGTGTCTCCGACGCCGGCACGGGAGCTTAATGCACCCGGGTGTACGCCGGCCGGCACCTCTTCAGCAAGCGGCCGCTCCGTCAACTGCACGCCCGCCGTTGGCGGTGCCTCGACATTAGCCGAGCTCGACGCCATCATCATGGTAACTAATTAAGCCTCTCTCGGCCGATGACTTCATCTCCTTGCTTTTGACTGGGCATCCCTGACGCCCTACATGTTTTCGCAGGGCGCCGCCGACGTTCCATGCACTCTCCTCCACTTCGTGAACAACGAGTTGGTCGATGTCGCCAAGGGCAAAATCGTTCAACCGGGCAACCCCTTGTTCCACGGTACCCAGATGCCACCCAACTTGTTTAGGGTTCAACTGGTTCGGGTGCTGCCAGGCTGCGACGACTTGTTACCTCCGATTCGACCCGTCGGGGCCGACGATGATGACGTGATGACCCTCAGCGCCTGCCTGAACTGGCCCCTGCTTTGGCCGAAGAGCCAGATTCGTTTGGGGGCGGGGGACACCACCCCAAAGACAACACCGCCAGTCGTGCCGGCGCCAAGTCGGCCCCATGGCAAGACCGCCGTAACGGTGCCGGACATCCCTATGCCACTGGATCCAAACATGCATATGGCACAGGATCAGAACGACGACGACGACGACGATGATACATTTGGCAACGTCGATCAGTACTTTGCCGAGCATGGGTACGATGGCGACTTCATGGGGCCTCCTTCTCAAGAACCAAACCCAACAAAAGACGTGTGTGATCTAGCTCGTACCGCGGAGAAGCCAAGTTGCAACAGGCGCCGTCTGGCGTTCAGCTCTCAGGAGACGCCTCCAGCTGCCGACTTCACCGAGCCTCAGATAGGCGAGGTGCGAAATATTATCAGCCCCAACACACTCAAGAAGGCGATCTGTGAGCAGAACTCGGTCCCATTACAGGAGAAGAAGAAGGCACGCAAAAGAAAGACTAAGAAGGGTGCGAGCCAGCCGGCACCGAGTACGATCCGTGCTCAGGACGGGCCACCTTCACCGCAGGATATCTCGAGGAGGGTGCATGTGGCGGGTAGGGCGATGCTACCGACAAATATGCTCAATGCTGCAACCGGTGCTATGCGGAGTCTGCATGGCAGTGTTCTTGCTTTGGAGAAGCGGCTTCTCAGGGAGAAGGATGTGGCATACCCGGTTTTCGCGGCCAAGGTGCCAGAGGGCAAGGGCTTTGTGGATAACTCCATCGGGCATACGATCGTCCTGCGTTTTGATGACATCCACGCTATGTTGAACCTTCATCCGCTGCACTACACCTTCGTTCGGCTATTTTCGCTGAGTATGGAGATGCGGATCATTCGCGACAAGACCCCGGACATCGTGATAGTCGACCCCTTCTACATGCGTGCCAAGATCTTGGGCAGCGCTGGGGACCGGCAAGTCGCGAGTTCTTACCTCGAAGGCGTCATTCTGGCAAACCAAGATAAGGATAACTTCCTCGTGCCTTACTTTCCCGAGTAAGTCCTCCCCTCAACCGGCCCGTAACATATGAATTCTTACTTTTCGATCATTTTTCTTTTAACATTCCGTGTTTTCTGCAGTGACACACATTGCACGCTCATCCTCCTAAGCCCCAAATATTCCATGGCCACGTATTTCGACCCGGACCGTCAGTCGAACGTAGACTACACAAATGTCAAGAAGGTTCTTGATGATGTTCTCCCCGGCTACGCCCAATCTGGAGGCACCTTCACCAGGCCTATTCGTAAGTACGGCAAGCACGTGTTCTCCCACAATACGACATTCTGCTGCGTCAAGCAGCCGCCTGGCGGTCAGAAGGGTGCCTACTACGCCATCCATCACATGCGGGCGATCGTACGGGACCATCATCAACTTCTGCTACCGAGTAAACTCAAAGATTGGGCCGCGAGCGTGTCGGCAATCCAGGACGCGGACCTCCGACAAGAATTCTTTCGCATCCAGTCAGAGTTTGCGGAAATCATCCATCAAGATGTCCTTCGTACCTCGGGGCAGTTCTACCTCAGAAATCAACCGTCCAACAGTGACATCGACACAATGCTACAAATGCAGGATGACAACGCCCGTTCTTTCATGACTCCCACGATAGACGGCGGCTTCATCCACGCTCCGGTCCCTTGAGTCGAGTTGTCTAGTTCTGAAACATCGATTGGCTCATGTTGTAATTAAACTTTAATGAACTTGTAGTATGTCTCTTTGGTTTCGAGAGTCGTTCAACTTAGATGTAATCGATGCTATTAATGTCTTCCTTTTCTCTTCCGATCGTTCTGTTGCATAATTATATATTGCTTATGTATTGTTTGTGAATTGGTACTAACGTTTCGTTTGGCTAGTGCATAGCGATGCCGACGTATGTCGTGTACAAGGGTAAGGTTCCCGGAGTCTACGATGACTGGGAGGAGTGTCGGAGACAGGTTCACCGATTCAGCGGTAACAGTTACAAAGGGTACACCACTAGGGCCAAGGCCGAATCTAGATACGCCCGCTATCTAGCGGGAGAGGGGAGGGAGCGTTGGAGGAACCGGATGAAGACGAGTTTCATCGTGATGATGCTCATTGTGATGACCGCAGCTCTCTTCTATGTGATGGTAGTTTAGATGATCGATATCGACTTGTAATGTGAAGACAAACTCGCTACTCGCGGTCTCGAGACTTGTAATATAATGTTCTATCTTTGTTCGGTCTTTTTAATTCGGAGACTAATATGATGAATTGTATTCGGAGACTAATATGATGAATTGTATTCAAAGACTAATCTTCTATTGTATTCGATGAATCTGTTGTTGATGTGTGCTGTCTATATTTTGTCAAACTATACATTTTGTAAGCTGTGCAAAAAACAGAAAATAAAAAGATAAAAAAACCTAATATTCATACTAATGGCGCATCACAGGACAGTGCGCCATTAGTATGACAGTGCATACTAATGGCGCATCACTGGGTAGTGCGCCATTAGTATGCTGCGGTTACTAATGGCGCATCCAGTGGTGGTGCGCCATTAGTATGCCAAAGCACCTGGGTATACATGGCCCCTGGGAGGCATACTAATGGCGCACGCTGGCCTATACTAATGGCGCACCCGCGGTGCGCCATTAGTATACCAGATACTAATGGCGCACCAGGTGGTGCGCCATTAGTAAAAATTACTAATGGCGTGCTGTTAATGGCGCACCACAGATGCGCCATTAATGGCCATATTAGGTGTGCCATTAGTACGGGTTTTTCTAGTAGTGGTTCTTGCTAAGCCCGTAGCAGCCACATAAAATTTGCAACAATAAAGTAGAGGACGTCTAACTTGTTTTTGCAGGGCATGCTATGATGTGATATGGTCAAGACATGATGCTAAATTTTATTGTATGAGATGATCATTTTTTGTAACCGAGTTATCGGCAACTGGCAGGAGCCATATGATTGTCGCTTTATTGTATGCAATGCAATAGCCCTGTAATGCTTTACTTTATCACTAAGCGGTAGCGATAGTCGTGGAAGCATAAGATTGGCGAGACGACAATGATGCTACGAAGGAGATCAAGGTGTCGCGCCAATGACGATGGTGATCATGAAGCTGCTTCGGAGATGGATATCACAAGCACAAGATGATGATGGCCATATCATATCACTTATATTGATTGCATGTGATGTTTATATTTTATGCATCTTATCTTGCTTTGATTGACGGTAGCATTATAAGACGATCCCTCACTAAATTATCAAAGTATAAGTGTTCTCCCTGAGTATGCACCGTTGCGAAAGTTCTTCGTGCTAAGACACCATGTGATGATCAGGTGTGATAGGCTCTACGTTCAAATAAGACGGGTGCAAAAGAGTTGCACACGCGGAATACTTAGGTTAAACTTGACGAGCCTAGCATATAAAAGATATGGCCTCAGAACATGGAGAGCGAAAGGTCGAGCGTGAATCATATAGTAGATATGATCAACATAGTGATGTTCACCGTTGATACTACTCCATCTCACGTGATGACCAGACATGGTTTAGTTGATATGGATCACGTGATCACTTAGAGGATTAGAGGGATGTCTATCTAAGTGGGAGTTCTTAAATAATATGATTAAATTGAACTTAAATTTATCATGAACTTAGTACCTGATAGTATCTTGCTTGTCTATGTTTATTGTAGATAGATGGCCCGTGATGTTGTTCCGTTGTATTTTAATGCGTTCATTGAGAAAGCAAAGTTGAAATATGATGGTAGCAATTACACGGACTGGGTCCGTAACTTGAAGATTATCCTCATTGCTGCACAGAAGAATTACGTCCTAGAAGCACCCCTAAGTGACGAGCCTACTGCAGGAGCAACACCAGATGTTATGAACGTCTGGCAGAGCAAAGCTGATGACTACTCGATAGTTCAGCATGCCATGCTTTACGGCTTAGAACCGGGTCTTCAACGATGTTTTGAACGTCATGGAGCATATGAGATGTTCCAGGAGTTGAAGTTAATATTTCAAGCAAATGCCCGGATTGAGAGATATGAAGTCTCCAATAAGTTCTATAGCAGCAAGATGGAGGAGAATAGTTCTGTCAATGATCATATACTCAAAATGTCTGGGTATCATAATCACTTGACACAAGTGGGACTTAATCTTCCTGTTGATAGTGTCATTGACAGAGTTCTTCAATCACTGCCACCAAGCTACAAAAGCTTCGTGATGAACTATAATATGCAAGGGATGAATAAGACTATTCCCGAGCTCTTCGCGATGCTAAAAGCCGCAGAGGTAGAAATCAAGAAGGAGCATCAAGTGTTGATGGTCAATAAGACCACCAGTTTAAAGAAAAAGGGCAAAGGGAAGAAGAAGGGGAACTTCAAGAAGAACAGCAAACAAGTTGCTGCTCAGGAGAAGAAACCCAAGTCTGGACCTAAGCATGAGACTGAGTGCTTCTACTGCAAGCAGACTGGTCACTGGAAGCGGAACTGCCCCAAGTATTTGGCGGATAAGAAGGATGGCAAAGTGAACAAAGGTATATGTGATATACATGTTATTGATGTGTAGCTTACTAATGCTCGCAGTAGCACCTGGGTATTTGATACTGGTTCTGTTGCTAACATTTGCAACTCGAAACAGGGGCTGCGGATTAAGCTAAGATTGGCTAAGGACGATGTGACGATGCACGTGGGAAATGGTTCCAAAGTTGATGTGATCGCGGTCGGCACGCTACCTCTACATCTACCTTCGGGATTAGTATTAGACCTAAATGATTGTTATTTGGTGCTAGCGTTGAGCATGAACATTATATCTGGATGTTGTTTGATGCAAGACGGTTATTCATTTAAATCAGAGAATAATGGTTGTTCTATTTATATGAGTAATATCTTTTATGGTCATGCACCCTTGAAGAGTGGTCTATTTTTGCTAAATCTCGATAGTGGTGATACACATATTAATAATATTGAAGCCAAAATATGCAGAGTTGATAAAGATAATGCAACTTATTTGTGGCACTGCCGTTTAGGTCATATCGGAGTAAAGTGCATGAAGAAACTCCATACTGATGGACTTTTGGAACCACTTGATTATGAATCACTTGGTACTTGCGAACCATGCCTCATGGGCAAGATGACTAAAACGCCGTTCTCCGGAACTATGGAGAGAGCAACAGATTTGTTCGAGATCATACATCTAGATGTATGTGGTCCAATGAATGTTGAGGCTCGTGGCGGATATCGTTATTTTCTCACCTTCACAGATGATTTAAGCAGATATGGGTATATCTACTTAATGAAACATAAGTCTGAAACATTTGAAAAGTTCAAAGAATTTCAGAGTGAAGTTGAAAATCATCGTAACAAGAAAATAAAGTATCTACGATCTGATCGTGGAGGAGAATATTTGAGTTATGAGTTTGGTCTTCATTTGAAACAATCTGGAATAGTTTCGCAACTCACGCCACCCGGAATACCACAGCGTAATGGTGTGTCCGAACGTCGTAATCATACTTTACCAGATATGGTGCGATCTATGATGTCTCTTACTAATTTACCACTATCATTTTGGGGATATGCTTTAGAGACGGCCACATTCACCTTAAATAGGGCACCATCGAAATCCGTTGAGACGGCGCCTTATGAACTATGCTTTGGGAAGAAACTAAAGTTGTCGTTTCTAAAAGTTTGGGGCTGCGATGCTTATGTGAAAAAGCTTCAACCTAATAAGGTCGAACCCAAATTGGAGAAATGTGTCTTCGTAGGATACCCAAAGGAGACTGTTGGGTGCACCTTCTATCACAGATCCGAAGGCAAGACTTTTATTGCCAAATTCGGAGTTTTTCTAGAGAAGGAGTTTCTCTCGAAAGAAGTGAGTGGGAGGAAAGTAGAACTTGATGAGGTAATTGTACCTGCTCCCTTATTGGAAAGTGGTTCATCACAGAAAACGGTTTCTGCGACACCTACACCAATTAGTGAGGAAGTTAATGATGATGATCATGAAACTTTAGATCAAGTTGTTACTGAACCTCGTAGGTCAACTAGCGTAAGATCCGCACCAGAGTGGTATGGTAATCATGTTCTGGAAGTTATGTTACTAGACCATGACGAACCTACGAACTATGAAGAAGCGATGGTGAGCATAGATTTCGCAAAATGGCTTGAAGCCATGAAATCTAAGATGGGATCCATGTATGAAAACAAAGTGTGGACTTTGGTTGACTTGCCCGCTGATCGGCAAGCAATTGAGAATAAATGGATCTTCAAGAACAAGACTGACGCTGACGATAGTGTTACTGTCTATAAAGCTCAACTTGTTGCAAAAGGTTTTCGATAAGTTCAAGGGATTGACTACGATGAGACCTTCTCACCCGTAGCGATGCTTAAGTCTATCCGAATCATGTTAGCAATTGTCACATTTTATGATTATGAAATTTGGCAAATGGATGTCAAAATTGCATTCCTGAATGGATTTCTGGAAGAAGAGTTGTATATGATGCAACTAGAAGGTTTTGTCGATCCAAAGGGAGCTAACAAAGTGTGCAAGCTCCAGCGATCCATTTATGGACTGGTGCAAGCCTCTCGGAGTTGGAATAAACGCTTTGATAGTGTGATCAAAGCATTTGCTTTTATACAGACTTTTGGAGAAGCATGTATTTACAAGAAAGTGAGTGGGAGCTCTGTAGCATTTCTGATATTATATGTGGATGGCATATTGCTAATTGGAAATGATATAGAATTTCTAGATAGCATAAAGGGATACTTGAATAAAAGTTTTTCTATGTAAGTCCTTGGTGAAGCTGCTTACATATTGGGCATCAAGATCTATAGAGATAGATCAAGACGCTTAATTGGACTTTCACAAAGCACATACCTTGAAAAAGTTTTGAAAAAGTTCAAAATGGATCAAGCAAAGAAAGGGTTCTTGCCCATGTTACTAGGTGTGAAGTTGAGTAAGACTCAATGCCCGACCACTGCAGAAGATAGAGAGAATATGAAAGATGTTCCCTATGCTTCAGCCATAGGCTCTATCATGTATGCAATGTTGTGTACCAGACCTGATGTGTGCCTTGCTATAAGTCTAGCAGGGAGGTACCAAAGTAATCTAGGAGTGGATCACTGGACAGTAGTCAAGAACATCCTGAAATACCTGAAAAGGACTAAGGATATGTTTCTCGTGTATGGAGGTGACCAAGAGCTCATCGTAAATGGTTACGTTGACGCAAGCTTTGACACTGATCCGGACGATTCTAAATCACAAACCGAATACTTGTTGGGTTGGCGTATTTCGAGATTAGGATTTGTCACACTGATTGTCGGAGAGGTATCTCTGGGCCCACTCGGTAATGCATCATCACTATAAGCCTTGCAAGCATTGTAACTAATGAGTTAGTTGTGGGATGATGTATTACGGAACGAGTAAAGAGACTTGCCAGTAACGAGATTGAACTAGGTATTGAGATACTGATGATCGAATCTCGGGCAAGTAACATACCGATGACAAAGGGAACAACGTATGTTGTTATGCGGTCTGACCGATAAAGATCTTCGTAGAATATGTAGGAGCCAATATGGGCATCCAGGTCCCGCTATTGGTTATAGACCAAAGAGATGTCTCAGTCATGTCTACATAGTTCTCAAACCCGTAC
Organism: Triticum dicoccoides; assembly: GCF_002162155.2. Taxonomy (NCBI): domain Eukaryota; kingdom Viridiplantae; phylum Streptophyta; class Magnoliopsida; order Poales; family Poaceae; genus Triticum; species Triticum dicoccoides. Next base: position 562,391,802 of record NC_041388.1, on the reverse strand, counting down.
ACTACTAGGAAAAAGCCTAGTAGTAGTGCGGGTTAAAAGTTAGTAGTAGCGCGGGTGCCTGCGCTACTACTACGGCGCTACAGCTAACTAGTAGTAGTAGCACGGTGCATCCCGCGCTACTAGTACATGTGTTAGTAGTAGCGCGTGTCTGTGACCTGCGCTACTACTATTAATTTGAAAAACCAAAAAAAAAATCTCGACCCCGTGACACGCGCACGTTGGCTGGGAGCATGGAGATCTCGGCCATGACGTGTTCCTCGTGGAAGCCGTCGAGGGCGGCCGCGGAGGCCAGCCCAACGTGGGCTGGGAGATGGAGGACCTGCATCTTGGCATCATGCGTGGGGAGCAGCTCCTCACGGTGGCCATTGCCGTTGAGGTCGGCGACGAGCGGCGGCAGGAGGAGGTCCACGTCACCCGGAACGAGAAGTCGCCCTCGTGCTGCCGGAGGAGGAGGGGGGTGGGTCAGCTAGCATTCTGGATCGAATCGGAGAGGGGGCAGGAGGAGGGCTGACCTGGAGCAAGAAGAAGACGGTGAAGGCGGCGAGGAGGAGGATGCCGTGGTCGTGCTTCCGCATCTTGGCTGCGGCGAGGAGCTCCGACGACCGCCCACCGGAGGGATCTCGGAGAGGGAGGGGGCAAAGAAAGTAGAGTGTACCAGCGGCGGCCACCGCTGGAGTATGAGGGAGAGACGAGCAAAGTGAGAGAGGGGGAAAGAGAGGGAGAGAGGAGGGATTTGGGTGAGGATAAGGGGATTTCACCTACCTCGTACTTAGTAGTAGCGAGGGGTGTAAAACCGTGCTACTACTATCAACTTAGTAGTAGCGCCGGTTTGTACCCCTCGCTACTACTATGGCATGGCGCGGGAGGGCACGGTAGAGACCGCCTAGTAGTAGCGAGGGTTAAAAACCCGCGCTACTAGTATCAACTTAGTAGTAGCGAGGGTTAAAAACCAGCGCTACTAGTAAGTAGCAGTAGCGAGGGTTATAAACCCTCGCTACTAGTAAGCGTCTGCCTATAAACTTTTCCCTAGTACTGATCGGGTCCGCACGCTTAACGTTCATTGATGATATAGTACTATATGAGTTATGTATGTTGGTGACCGAATGTTGTTCAGAGTCCGGGATGAGATCACGGACATGATGAGGAACTCCGGAATTGTCCGGAGATAAAGTTTGATATATGGGATAATAGTGTTTGGTCATCGGAAGGGTTCCGGAATTTATCAGAAGGGGTTCCGAATGTTTCCCGAAATGTTTGGGTACTAGAACACTTTATTTGGGTCAAAGGGGAAAGCCCACAAGATTTTCGAAAAGCGCAAAAGGAAGTTTTGCGGAGTCCAGAGGGGACCCTGGCGTCTGGCTCTAGAGTCCGAGAAGGACTCTTGCCTTTCGGGTGAAACCGACTTTGTGGAGGCTTTTACTCCAAGTTTTGACCCCAAGGCTCAACATATAAATAGAGGGGTAGGGCTAGCATCCAAGACACATCAAGAAACACCAAGCCGTGTGCCAGCAACCCCGTCCCGTCTAGTTTATCCTCCGTCCTAGTTTTTGTAGTGCTTAGGCGAAGCCCTGCGGAGATTGTTCTCCACCAACACCGTCACCACGCCGTTGTGCTGCCGGAACTCATCTACCACTTCGCCCCTCTTGCTGGATCGAGAAGGCGAGGACGTCACCGAGCCGAACTTGTGCAGAATTCGGAGGTGTCGTGCTTTCGGTACATGGATCGGTCGGATCGTGAAGACGTACGACTACATCAACCGCGTTGATATAACGCTTCCGCGAATGGTCTACGAGGGTACGTAGACAACACTCTCCCCTGTCGTTGTTATGCATCACCATGATCTTGCGTGTGCGTAGGAAATTTTTGAAATTACTACGTTCCCCAACAGTTGCTGCTTTGGCGGGAGTGGTCCTTCGCCCTGAGGCCGACTCGGTCTCCTGGGCTCTATCGCGCTCTGAAAAATTCTCTATTCAATCCCTGTACAAACAAATTGACCGAGGGACCGACCCTGGATATAGCTAGGGGGCTATGGAAAGCGTCTATCCCCTTGAAGATCAAAATTTTCTTGTGGCACATGTTTCGGGATCGCCTGCCCTCCTCTAATAACATCGCTCGTAGGAACGGGCCTTCCGATGGCTCTTGCGTTCTATGCGGACATCACGAAGATGCCAACCACATCTTTGCTACCTGGCCCGCTTTGCGTGGAGTGTGGTTAGGGAGGCTTTCGATCAGAAATGGAACCCGCTCTCAGCTTCGGACCTCCGCGCTATTCTAGCCACTCATAGGGGCGGTTTTGGCGGTGTGTTTGTGGAGATGTGTGGGTGCTTTGCTGTGGGCCATCTGGACTACGCGCAATAAGATGGCTATTGAGCACAAATTTCCTTGTCACCCGGCTGACATTATCTTCAAATGCCACTTGTTTCTACAGACATGGACGCCGTTGGGGAAACGGCGTGATGCGGATCGGATGACGGAGGCTATGGAGCGGATACGGTTGATACAGATCGGCGGCCGCCACTAGCTTGCCGTTGGATGCGATCTTTTGGACTGGCCGCCTGTGCGCTGCTTCTTTTTTTCTTTCCCTCGCAGGCTTCGGCCGGTAGCATGTAACGTACCTTGGCTGCGGCCGTTTTACTTTATGTTGTTCTGTGTTGAACTTGTTAGATTCTGCCTTGTGTGGGCTTTATTAATTTAAAGCCGGATGCCTCCGGCGTCTTCATTTTAAAAGAAAGAACAATAATACCAGTTAAAAAAATTGGGAGCAGTTTTCCCAGCGGCCAAACTTCACCCTCGTCTTGGATTATGTGGTGCCAAAGTCATCATGTTCTTGTCAGTTTTCTCGTCACGTAACATAAGCTGGTTAAGCTTGACCCGTTATGTTTTTCCCCTTTAACCCAACCCATTTTCTCCCCATAATATTGAACCATTGCATTGTAAAATCTCGAAATTTCTGTATGAAACTGAGATACAGGTAAAATTTCAGAAGATACCAGAAAAATAACACGTAATCCAATAAACATTCTCGTAAAGCACTTTTTGCCACATGATTTGCGAGAAATGGACTACTTAGTTTCAGCCTCAATTTTGCATTAAAAAATCAAGTTCTAGAGAATAAAAATATATCTGCAAATCACAAATAATTCAGTAAGTATTATGGTAAGATTTGCGGTGTCTTGAACATATACTTTGGGAGAAATATGCGTGTTTAGCTCGCGACTCGAAATATGGTTGATAAATTATAACACGCATCTAAAAATAAAATAAACCACAAATAATTTGTTAAACATTTAGGTAAAATCTCAGCTCTTTGTTATCAATGGTCTGGGACATCCCTGTTGAGTTTCAATCCCAAATGTTAAGTCCGAAATACTAAATACGTAGAACACTTTGTAAACATTCCAGTATACATCGCATATTAAGTTCCAGGTAATTTGTTGTGCTCTTTTTGACAGATGATTTGGGAGAAACGTGCATGTTTATTTTCAGCATCAAATTTTTGGTTCAAAACAGAAATTGATGACAAACATTTGAATTTTTTAGTAAATTGCGTTTAACTAAGTGAGCCTTCTGGTTAATATCAGCACTTTTTGACATTTGATTTAAGAGAAACATGTTTGTTATGTTTAGACTCGGTCTTTATGTTAAAAAGTACTCCCTCCGTCCCATAATGTAAGACATTTTTTTGACATTACACTAGTGTAAAAAAATGTCTTACATTGTGGGACGGAGGGAGTAAATAACAGTTTAGTTTTGAAAACATTCTAGTAAATCATAAATGGTTATGTGAGCATACTAATAAATTTGAGTCTCTTGCATTGACAGTTTGGGAGAAAGATGCTTGTTTTGTTTTATCCACAATATTTGCTCCAAAATGCAGCTTACACAAAAAATCTGAGAATGTTGTGTAAAGGACCCATAATTCGATGAACATTATGTTAAGATTTCATCCCCTTTTAAAGGATGGTTTTGGAGAAAAAGGTAAATTGAATTTTGGATAAATGTGTCAAGGGTTTTTACGTTGATCCTAATAGTGGTACTAGAGGGACTAGATGAAATTTGAAGTCAATAGGATGTCACGTCAAGAGACTAGAGGGTCCTAGGCACAAAACACCACAATATATCGAGTTTCAGGCCCGAGTGTGGGTATAAGCCCTACCACCTAACTTGATCTTTCCTTATATATGCCGAGAATATAGAGTATTATAATGTCGATGGAGGGACTCGGCTAGTTCTGATGGACACGAAGATTTGAGTGTGAAGCGCCAGAATCTTTCTACATGGTGTGACAAAAACTAGGGTGAGCGAGAGGTCCCTATCTACATCCCCCTGGTGCACCTTATACAACACGTGTTATGGAAGTTTCCATGGCGGTGCGATGTGGCGTGGATGGATAGATGTCAAGCACAGTTTCGACGTATAACACGTTTGGACCTTTTCCTATGTTCTCGAGAGTGTTCCCTGGTTCCCTTGCTGGAATATGATGGTAAGCCTCTTCCTTGGGTGGTCACACATCTTCTGAGATCAATGTGGTGCATTTGGGCCTTGGAACACCCACTTGAGAGGTGATGGGAGGCAGGCCGATTGGTAATTTGACTTGTCACTGACAAGCCCCCTATTACTATCCATAATATAACAAGGTCTGTGAGTAAGGTTGACGTAGATACTCGTGGACTTCTTCAGCTTGTTCTCCAATTGGATGCGGTGTTAACTCCTTCATTGATATCTCGTTGTGATATCTTTGTCCTCAGTGTTCTTCGTCGACAGGAAGATAGTCGATCTAGATGCCTTTTTTGAGGTAGAATGATTTGTACATGTCAACATGTAGATAGAGAGTCTTTGTGTATGCCTTTTGTCCATGTTGACTGATTATCGTATGTCGAGTGGAACTTGTCGGTGCATGGTGAACACCAGTTGTCTTCCGCACGTGCGGGTCTTTAGTCTTGGATGTGCTATGGCATTGGGTTTCCTGATGTTTTCCTTCTGGTTGGGTGCCACGTGTAATGATGGAGTGCGTTGGATTGAAGATATTTACGAGTGGTTATGTAATGAGGCCTACACTGGAGAAGCGCTTGATTTGACAACTCCCTTCTACTTCCTCCGTCTTTGACGGGGTCTTTTACCACTTGACTGGCCTTTGTTTTCTGCATTAACTCAGTAGCATATTGCCCTTTTACCACAATCTTGCATGCAGAGAGGTATCACCAACATTTTAGGTTTAGATTTTTTTTGAGTTAGCTAGGACTCTCTCGGAAAGTTATAAAATAGCGATGGGGCAGGCAGAGGGTGCAGACTTCAGCATCCAAAAATATCTCCCCCAAATTAAGATCTAATCTTAGGAGAGTCTCTGATCTCCCAGCCAAAAAAACCATTGTGGAAACACCTCCCCCAAAGATGGGAGTGGAACAAGGAAGAAGAAGGTACATGCCCTTTGCTTTCTCTTTCGATAAGAAGTCTGCAAGGGGAAATCACCGTCACCACCATCGATTACACCACCAATCTTCTTCCTTTGACCAGTGGGTTCATCCTTGTAGCTTTGTAATTCTAATATGATGTTTGATACAATAAACTATTTCCCTATAATTTGTTGCATTATTTTTATGCATGAGTGGATTTTTTTTTGTCATGTTATGTTGTTATCTAGTATGATTGGTATGAATTGTACGTTCGGATATGGTGATGTACTCTTGTGCTACTATATGCCTGCACTTAGATCATATCACACTTGAGGGTTAATAATGTTTGGTGAAGACCGTTCCTGAAGTATCGGCGTTATAACATACAGGATACTTGCAGATGATGGCTAAGGGTTCAATCATAAGTACTTTATCTGTTCAAAAATATTTGAAGTCCTAGGTTTGTCATAAGTCAAACATCTTTCATTTGATAAAGTCAATAGAAAAATATAACGTATGTACAACAACAAATTAGTCTCACTAGATTCATCACACCAGTACAGAATCGAGCTTTGGAGACAGTTTGGGTACATGGTCCAGTAGTAGATCCCCAGTCCACCTCAAATCATGTGTAGCTAACACTCGACACAGTGGAGGCTGTTTTGAAACCTCCTCCAATGCATTTACCTGCAGGCGGTTCTGCCATACGAACCACATTCAATTCCCGAGGCAGTTTGCTCAATACAACTACTTCCATTAGCTATTTCATGGATGGCAATTATTTATCTTTGCTTACCAACCCTGCAACTAGAAATGACGAAAATATATAAACATAATACACATGCATACATCATTCAGTTGCACAACAAATTTTCTTTTCATAACACACAAGAATATAGTTGGGGGGTCAAAGCCAACATGTACATTTACACGCTTCAGAGCCAACACATGGAACATATTTGTAAAACCTACAAAGATAAGTCGGTTTTGATGTGCTCATACTATGTCCTCCCCCAAGTAGTTTACCGGCCTTGCCTTTTCATGTTGTCTAGAATACATCTCCTTACAAGTTTTTTGTGATGTACACTAAATGTGCATATTAGAGGAGGTGGTGGAGGAAATAAGACTTTGTCCTTTTGTTAAGTGCCCCTTAAATGTAATCTGTTCTCAAAAACATTCACAAGATGTCATGATTTACATTAACAGCATGAGTATAAATGAACTAAATGAAGTTTTTTTAGAAAAATTATACCAACTTCTAGGATCATAACTGCCTCCATATAAGAAGTTGATTAAATGAATCCATAAGAGGGAAGTATTGTCCAGAATGCAAACCTATTTCGCATGAAGAAAAGATTCATCATCTGGAGTACCCAGTGCTAGCTCCTTACCCTTCATCTTCTCTATAGAATTGTTTTGCACAAAACTAAAACATAATGTCATCAGCGCCTTGACCTTATGATGACACGGTACAAAACTCTCTTTTGGAGAAGTGTCTAATATAGTAAACCAAGATGTCACAACAACACGAGACCCTGTATATGTCCCCTTTGATGTCCCTATTGGCAATAAGGAAACCCTTACTTTTGTTGGACTTATATTGGTAATGTTATTTTAAAATTAAGAAATTATAATCACCTAATAAATCAAGCCTTTCGGACAGCAGAAAAGATGATGGGGCAAAACTGCTAAGTTACGATTTTGTACAGTGTGACCATTAATAAAGCACATGCAAGCCAATAAAATTGTTTGCATTTACTACATCAAGTGAGGTATGTAATCTATAAGCAACAAAGACATAGTTACAGATCAATCAACATACAGTTTAAGTAAACTCTAAAGCCTAAATGAATTTCTATAAGTAGCAGCTAATAGTAAAAATTTCCATAAGCATACAATTATAACCCCCTAAGCATCTATATGCACACAACACTAACCCTACAAAAATCCATCGACATCAAGGCTGGTAACACTTAGGAGCTCACCGTGCCGGAGATCCAGTATGACGTCTGAAGGACATATGCCCTACAGGCAATAATAAAGTTGTTATTTTATATTTCCTTATTCATGATAAAGGTTTATTATTCATGCTAGAATTGTATTGACCGGAAACTTAAATACATGTGTTAATATATAAACGAATACCGTGTCCCTAGTAAGCCTCTACTAGACTAGCTCGTTGATCAAAGATGGTTAAGGTTTCCTAACCATAGACATGTGTTGTCATTTGATAACGGGATCACATCATTAGGAGAATGATGTGATGGACAAGACACATCCGTTAGCTTAGCATAATGATCGTTCAGTTTATTGCTATTGCTTTCTTCATGTCAAATACATACTCCTTCGACTATGAGATTATGCAACTCCCGGATACCGGAGGAATACCTTGTGTGCTATCAAACGTCACAACATAACTAGGTGATCATAAAGATGCTCTACAGGTATCTCCGAAAGTGTTTGTTGAGTTGGCATAGATCGAGATTAGGATTTGTCATTCTGAGTATCGGAGAGGTATCTTTGGTCCCTCTCGGTAATACACATCATAAGAAGCCTTGCAAGCAAAGTGACTAATGAGTTAGTTACATGATAATGTATTATGGAACGAGTAAAGAGACTTGCCGGTAATGAGATTGAACTACGTATTAAGATACCGATTATCGAATCTCGGGCAAAGGGAATTACGTATGTTGTCATAACGGTTCGGCCGATAAAGATCTTCGTAGAATATGTAGGAGCTAATATGGGCATCCAGGTTCCGCTATTGGTTATTGACTGGAGAGATGTCTCGGTCATGTCTACATAGTTATCGAACCTGTAGTGTCTGCACGCTTTGCTTAACGTTCGTTGACGATATAGTGTTATATGAGTTATATGTTTTGGTGACCAAATGTTGTTCGGAGTCTCGGATGAGATCACGGACATGATGAGGAGTATTGAAATGGTCGACAGGTAAAGATTGATATATAGACGATGGTATTTGGACACCGGAAGTGTTTCGGGACTTACCAGGAAGGAATCGGGTCACCGAAAGGGGTTCCGGGCACCCCCCCTCGGAAAGATATGGGCCTTATGGGCAAAGAATGGGACAGACCAGTCCACAAGGGGGTTGGTGCGCCCCTCCCTTGTTTGGCCAGCCCTAGGGAAGGAAAAGGGGGAGGACTAGCCCCTTCTTCCTTTCCCTCTCATGGGAGAAAGGAAAGGGGGGGACCCTTCCCTGCCTTTCCACGCACTCCAAATAAGGAAAGGGGGCACGGCTTGGGAGGGACCCCAAGTAGGATTCCTCCTACTTGGGCACCTCCTTTGGCTGCTCCTGCCTCCCTCCCACCTATATATATGTGGGAGGGGGCGCCTAGCACACAACAGACAATTGCCTAGCCGTGTGTGGCGCCCCCCTCCACCGTTTACACCCCCGGTCATATTTTCGTAGTGCTTAGGCGAAGCCCTGCAGAGATCACTTCACCATCACTGTCACCATGCCGTCGTGCTGCCGGAACTCATCTACTACCTCACCGTCCTGCTGGATCAAGAAGGCGGAGGACGTCACCGAGCTGAACGTGTGCACAACGCGGAGGTGTCGTACGTTCGGTACTTGATCGTTTGGAGCACGAAAAAGTTTGACTACATCAATCGTGTTTTTAAACGCTTCCGCTTATGGTCTACGAGGGTACGTAGACACACTTTCCCTATCATTAATATGCATCTCCATGTATAGATCATTGCGTGTGCGTAGAAATTTTTTTGTTTTTCATGCAAGGCTCCCCAACAACGTCGTCGTAAGCTCTTCCCCCATGGGATGGAGTCCACCTGTGGAGGCCTCGGTGGATGTTGGCTGCAGTCCCCGTGTCGTCGATTCACCTTAATGAACAGCGTAGCACCTGCACATTGTATCTACAACTGATGTTTGATGGCCTTGGTCCATGGCGTGGACAAACCGGATCTTCCCCGCCGCTGTGGATGCAAAGATACTGAACTGAGTCCACTGGTACACAATCGGGTTTTGGAGGAGTGTCGGTGTCAAAACCGGCGGATCTCGGGTAGGGGGTCCCGAACTGTGCATCTAGGCGGATGGTAACAGGAGGCAAGGGACACGATGTTTTACCCAGGTTCGGGCCCTCTTGATGGAGGTAAAACCCTACGTCCTGCTTGATTAATATTGATGATATGGGTAGTACAAGAGTAGATCTACCACGAGATCAGAGAGGCTAAACCCTAGAAGCTAGCCTATGGTATGATTGTCGTTCGTCCTACGGACTAAAACCCTCCGGTTTATATAGACACCGGAGAGGGCTAGGGTTACACAGAGTCAGTTACAATGGTAGGAGATCTACATATCCGTATCGCCAAGCTTGCCTTCCACGCCAAGGAAAGTCCCTTCCGGACACGGGACGAAGTCTTCAATCTTGTATCTTCATAGTCCAGGAGTCCGACCGAAGCTATAGTCCGGCTATCCGGACACCCCCTAATCCAGGACTCCCTCAAGGAGGTTTGAAGAAAAGCCATTCCAATGCAAGGGGTGCTCTTTCAACTGATGGCTATCCTAGCCCCCTCGCAGTGCAACATAGAGTGGTTATCTCTGACGCATGTGTTTGCATTGCTAGGGTCTAAACCGAGGTGTATTAGCCATACCACGCCAAAGAAAAACTCTTACTAACAAAATAATGAGAAGCTCCATCACTACTAGGGAAAAGCCTAGCAGTAGCGCGGGGTTTTAGCCTATCAGTAGCGTGGGTAACTGCACTACTACTACGACACTACAGCTAAAGGTTAGCCGTAGCGTGTGTTGACGCGCACTACTGCTATAACTACTTAGTAGTAGCGTGTGGAGGAACAGGCACTACTGGTAATTACTAGTAGCACGTCTCACAGCCCACGCTACTACCATTATTCCGTATTCTATTTTTTATGTCGTTATTCATACACCTTTATACAAGTTTTCATACAGTAGAAATTTAGATATTTTTTACATCATAATGAGTTATTAAATCACTAGGTGAAAGAACCGCGGATTAATTTCAAGTGGATGGATCCTAAGTAAGTCATGGATTATCCATGACTTGATCACTTAGGATCCATCCACCCTAAACTAATCCGCGGTTCTTTCACCCAATGATATAATAAGTCATCATCATATTAATATAAAAACTCTTACATCATATCATCACCAACAACACTAGCTAATAATCATCATACTCATTACCACTATTTAATCATCATAGTCATAGTGTACCTATCTAATCACCACCAACACTTGCAAATTATAATCATCATAGTCATTACCACTTTTTAATCATCATAGTCATAGTGTAGCTATCTAATCACCACCAACACTAGCTAATAATAATCATCATAGTCATTACCAGCAACACTAGCTATTTAATCATCATAGTCATAGTGTAGCACATCATCATCTTCAAAATCATTCTAGCTAGCTAATCACTCCTACTGCTCTCTCTCACATAAAATAGCATAGAACATGTGTAGCAGTCCCGATTCATCGTATTGGAGCATGTAGATAAACATGTCTTCTAATTGTGTGTTGCGCTTCTGATTGCTGTCTCCTAGTATTTCTCTGTGATCCTTCACAATTTTGCTCCAGTCTTTCACTATTAAGACCTGATCGGTTTTAGAAATCGTGAATGCACTCATATGCAATGTAGGATGTCTTGGTCATAAGCTAACCATTCCCATGCGGCGTTTAGGCTCGATCCAATGAGGCACAACTATCATCGTGAGTCCCTATTGAAGAACATCATAGTAACCTCCTTAGCAATGAAGTTTAGCTTAAAAATAATGTATGCAAAAAGATGCACTAAGGACAAATAGTAAAATTCTTATAATATTTCCTAAATAGATGTGACCGTAGTTCAATACGAACACTATTGGTCGCACGTTTTGAGTACTAAGATTTTCAAGTCCATGAAACATAATGAGTTATCTCCTCACAGTTTAGTTCAGCCTCGGGACAGTAGTAGGTCATGTCTACCAAGCGACGGACATGTTTGCTTGATTGGAAATAAGCTGTCAATAGAAAGTAGTTGTCAACTATTTTTGAATAAACAATATCCAAGACATAAATATGTTTGAGAAACTCACATAATATTAGAACTGGAGGCATCTGCACATCAACCTAGATGTCAATATTTCCTTCAATATTATCTTCCAGACGAATATCAAAGGTGATAAGCATATCAGGCTCAAATGCATAAGCCTTGCATAGTGCTCTCCAAGTTTTGCATTCAAAATACATGTAGGTGTCTGCATTGTATAATTTGCGTCGAAAGTATAACCATGCTCGGTATTCAAGTGAACTCTCTTTACCTCCATAGTTTTCATAGGACTGAAACCAATCTTATCCAAGACAAAATTTCTTGCATGACAGGGGATACACAAGTAGAATAGTAAAAATATAAAATTATAAGTTGAAGCAAAAGAAGCAGAAATCATGCTTAGTTACGAAAAAAAGACTTGTCGTTGTGACTTACTGTATCCACTTCGAAGTTCTCGTCCAACTTGATGCAGAAGTGCCTATCATCAACTAGGAAATGTCTGTCGCACAGGCCACACTCGTCTTCGCAGTATTCGCACATACCGAAATCCTTTTCGTCGTCAGACATTTCCTATGTTCATAGTTGAAACATTAATTGAAAATCGATCGAAGGCAACTACCAGGAAACTCAACACACAAATCCGGGGCACTCGATATTTCCTACATATTTTAGCACAAGTCATGCATAAATTCACGAAAAAACCGGCATGACCTTTGCTAAAATAGGACATATCGAGCGCCTAAAATTTTCTGGAACAAAAATGAATCAACACTCCGGCAAAACATAGGCCACTCGGATTTTCCCAGTGATACAAAGATGTTCATACACATGCAATGATGCTTCACTACAAAAAAATACACTTTCGTGATGATACGTGTTTGTCACAGTAGGTCGCGTTTTTTGTCATGCATGTACATCCATGACAAATTTATGACATAATTAAGATAGTCATACATGTGCTGTCGTAGAAGTGTTCCATGACATTACCAAAATTATCATCACGACAGTGTCCACTTCCATGACGGTAAATCACGCGTCACAGAAGTGCTTTCGTCAAGGGTGACCGACACATGGCATCCACCATAATAGAACGCTATTAAGCTATCGGGTCGGGTTTTGGATCCGATAACCCGTTAACAGCCCCGACCAATGGGGATTTTCCACGTGTAAAATCATCATTGGCTAGAGGAAACACGTGTCGGCTCATCGTTGGGACAGATGTCATCCACTCACTTGACAGAAGGTGCCTATGATACGTCGACACGTGGCATGACCCAACAGTGGCCCATTTCTGTGAAAAGGCCGGACCGTTTGACTTGGTCAAAAGCTGGCAGGCCGTCCCATGGAAAGCCTGTTAACGGCATGTTCTCATATAGCCCATTTACAACCCGCTAACCCAAGGCCCGTTACGCCCTATCCGAATTAGGCCCAGTAGTGTCATCTGGGCCATCCAATATGATTCCAGCCCGTTTTCACTTCTGGCCCATGTATAGCCCATGACGTCTTTCGGCCCATATGAGGCCCTTTGTAACTCTTGGCCCATTAGCGGCCTGTGCTGAAACTGGCCCATAATGAACAGTATATTACTTTACACCCATTAACGGCCCGTGGTGAAAATGGCCCGTAATGAAAAGTGTATCACTTTATACCCATTAACGGCCCATTATTCCGTTGGGCCGTTTCTAGCCCAAGTTAACTTTCGGCCTTCTGAGGGCCCATTTATTCTTGGGGTTATTTGCAGCATTCGGTTACTTACGGCCCGTTACTGTCATTTTCTGTTTGTGGGCCAAATTCAGCCCGTCGTTACAGTCGGCCCGTTTGTGGACCGTTAGTCTGTTGTGCAATTTTCCTAGCATCACCAAATACGGCCTATTAACGGCCCGTTATGGTCAGCCCATAAAATGTATGATTTCCATTAAAGGCCCGTCTACGGCCCATTAAAGGCCCATACAAGACCCATAAACGAGTCGGCGTCCCATGGATCCTACAAGACATAGAAGGCCCATGGATCCTACGAGACGTAGAAGGCCCATGGATCCGACGGCCCGTGAAGGGCCATGGTCGGGTGAGCTGGCCCCCGTTTGAACGATATAGCATATTCAAAGAATTATCCTACTCAATACTATCACCTCTAAAAAGTATACACTATACAACAAATAGATCAAGGCATAGAAAGGTAGAATAATCCTACACTATACAATAAAGAAATTATAGCCGATTATACCCACCGGGCATTATGGTTAGGTACAGGTGATAATAAAGCATACACAAACAACAAATTACATACACTGGGCAAATACAGCTCATACATCATGGACGCGCATCAACTTAACTCAATTTGAACTATAATCTCTTTAGAAAATAGGATTGACCGGATTTAGATAGCACAAATTTCAGTCTGCAAAATCTCCAATTCCTTCATGGTTACCTCAGTGTCTTGTTTCATTTTTTGACTCATGCATCTAATACCTGCATGTCCAGTCTCAACTTGTTGATTATACGCTGACAATCATGTACACATTGTCTTGCCACCTCTAGTTGATGCTCGAGAACATCAGCACATTCCAATTCCAATCCATAATCATTTGGTAACGGCCATGCTGCACTGCTCACAGATCTTTGTGTAATCTCACTTCATCCTGAAATGTTTCTGTAAGTACACATGACTAGGGCAAAAATATAGTTACAACAGTGAAGCAAACAAGACACTATTTTGTACTACATGGCAAAACAGGACTAACAATAATGTTACACGTCACTTTCAAAAAAAATGTTACACGTCATGAAGCATAAGTAGGTGATATTTTAAAAATTATAAAAAAGATAGTCTGTGCAGCCTGCATATAGAAATCCCTCTTAGCTCACCAGAGGAGCATGATGGTGGGGCCCAATCAAAAACACAGACAAGTTACAAATTTAGACAGCACGTTGCGTATAAGTAAGGAAGCAGTTGGCCATTCTGTGCCTCAATTAAAGTCTTAGGGAGCATAATGAACAGCAGAGGGTTTCATACAAACATACTACAGCAGGCAAAACTATGCAATCATTAGCGTAGTATAAACTAGATTGTGAGCCTCATGCAATAATAGTTGGTTAATAGACTTCAAAGCTTCAGGCACACTTCTGCAGAGTAATTAAATGGTAAGGCCTTTAATTATGTCAACTAATAGTGATACAAGTACCGAACATCAGGCATGATTATTTGGGCATCTCATTAATTAACCAAGGACAAATAAAGCAATTGAAAAGAGAAAATTAACTATGCCTGAAACAAACAAGGAATTGAACTGTTGAGTTGCATACGGTGACTTACCTTAGTAGGTTGAAGAGGCTCAACGCAGCTCCTACTTCTCTTGCAAGGCTCCTTCCTAACATCTTGTACTTGGAAATCCTCAATCTTATCTTCATTGCACCCCCTCTGCAAGGTGACACAAACTAGTTACTCGTCTCCTTGGAAGATAAATATGCATACTTTCTAGTCTGTGAACACAAAAGAATGAGATTATAACAAAACAACACCACATAATGAAACATGCCGCATCTCTTGCACTTGCACACAATGAAATGAGCATTTACTATGTCTGCACTATGTAAAAACTAGGCATACCTTTGAACTGGATCTCCAGGTACTCTTGGAGAGCCTACTATAGTGTACAGCCAAACCTTTATGTCAGCTATGAGTTAGACAAGGCCCCACTACAACAGCCCTTAGTGTTTAAATCATTGACAAGCTCTGTTAGAGTGTTAGGTCAAGAACATCAAGTAATCAAAGCAAAAAGTCCTAGTATGGCTGGCTGATGCAAACAAGCAATTGAACAGATGTGTGAGCAAATCTTACATATCAAGAAAAGAAGCAAAGAAGGAGGCTTAAAGACCATCACTTGACTGGCCAGATTTAAGGGGCATTTAAACATCACGTGCAACATATGAACTAACATAAACATTGCATATTCTAGATTCTACAATGGAATGCACATGTATTAGGTTATGCCATGTATGATGATGCCTAAATGTACAGATAGCAGGCAAGAGTGATTCATCATTGCACGCACAATTGAATTGCAGGTTAAGGGCCAGTTCGATTCCGCCTATTCAGGGCATATTGTCAAAATAAGCCATAAAAGATTTAAATAAGTCATTTTTGAGTTATGGGCTTGGGCTTAACTAATTTCTCTTTGGAGGGGGGTGTTTCGGGTAGAACCTCACTAAAAATTGAAGGGAAGGGGAATAGTGAAATGACTCTGTTGTCTGCCTATATTACACTCAAAATGCAACTGCTGACGCTCGTGTCACACCTGACCCTCAAGTAAAAACAAACACGCAAGCATTCATTGCCCTGCCCGCTTGCATCTCCTCTCCCCTTTCCCTCTACCTCGATCCCCTGCCTACAGCACTAGAGTTCTTCCAGCGAGCCATTGCCACTGGTCCCATCTGGCCTGGTCCTCGACGATGCTATGTCCAGCTAGGCTACATGGCTGGCGGGTAGGGGCAAATCTCCCTGGCTGCTCCTCCCTCTGGCCCCGCCCCTCATTCTCATGGTATCCAGTAGCTGCTCCACTGTGGTTCATCCAACGCACTACTCCAGCGGGCGCTGCACAACTATGGCTGATGCCACACTGTGGCAGAAGGCACCTTATTCCTCCTCCCCTCCTCCCAGGCCATGGCCTTGAAGGATGAGCTCATCCAACAAGGTCAGGATCTCCTCTGATTTTTTGCCAAATTTTCATTCTGATCCACTATATGATGAATTGCTATGAGCTGCTTCTGCTGCTTCTATATGATGCATTGCTATGAGCTGCTCCTGCTGCTGCTATATGAAGAATTGCTATGAGCTGTTGCTGCTGTATGATGAGTTGCTATGAGCTGCTGCGGCTACTATATGATGAATTGCTATGAGCTGCTGCTGCTATATGATGAGTTGCTACAAGCTGCTCCTGCTTTTGCTATATGATGAATTGCTATGAGCTGCTCCTACTGCTGTTATATGATGAATTGCTATGAGCTGCTCCTGCTGCTGCTATATGATGAATTGCTATGAGCTGTTGCTGGTATATGATGAATTGCAGACTGCTGCTGCTGTATGATGAGTTGCTTTGAGCTGCTGCTGCTATATGATGCTTTCAGGTGGTGCTGCTATACGATAATAACCAGCCACTTGGACCGTCGGATTTCAATAGATAATTGTTCTTCATTTAAATGTGGGTCATGCGTTCTTCGTTTAAATTAGGCAATGTGATCTCTATGGAAAACATTGACCAAAGTAGATTGTGCCAAGTAGATGGTATCTTTGTATTTGCATTTTGAGCAAATAGTGATGGTCTATTTTCCTATCATATTAATTACTGCACTGGGTTCAATTTGTGATGTTTGCAAGTCAAATTAATTTCCATATGGGCAGCAAAATGAAAAAAATATAATGCATCTAGACTTTCCACTGATCATACCAAAGATAAGCTGAAAACGCAATGAAAAGAACTGGTTGGCTTATTACATGGAGCTTATATTCACAGGTGCTTATTTTCTTAGGATAACTCATAATAACTATACCTAAGAAACTTGGCTAATAGAATTGGCATACAAATAACATGTCACGATGATTGCAGTGGAGGAGTGACGTACCATAGCATGCTGTATAGGCTCACCACTGCCTCTCCTTTTTTGCGATGTTCCATGAAATTGCCACATACATGTTGTACTTTTTCATTGTGTAACCCTATCTGCAAGTTGACACGGCTAATTTCAGACATATCTACATGATACAACATTGCATATCCCTTGTGCATATTTAAACCACCAATTAACGATTGTGTGCGTACCATAAACTAGCCATGACTCTGTATGCTAGACTAGCAGGCACTCTAAGGGAGCCTAATGTAGTGCACTGGAATTCCTAAATGCCACCTACAATTTTGTGTAATGTACTGCCCCTGTTCCTAAATATATGTCTTTGTAGAGATTCCAGTATGGACCACATACAGATGTATATAGATGCATTTTCGAGTGTATATTCACTCATTTTGGTCCGTATGTAGCCTATAGTGGAATCTCTAGAAAGACTTATATTTAGGAACGGAGGTACTAGGTAGTATCATGTATGACATCTAAATATCTAATTTAGCAGCCAATAGTAGAAATCATTGTCTGCACATAGGGATTACTGGTCGAAAATCCTAGCAAAGCACGCTGGTAGGCACAGAACAATACAAGAGAGAGAGAGAGAGAGACGCTTACAAGATCATAGCAATGCCTCAGTCTAGGATCTTGGTTGGCCAAGCTGTCAGATCCAGAAGAAACATCGTCCTTATAGTTTTTGCCAGTTGCATAACAGGTAACAGCGACCGGTTAGTATATTTGAAGTACATCGGGCAGGTGATGCTGGACGGGTTTAAAGGTGACAAGTACCTAGGCCATGGCGGGTGCTTGGCATCTCTCCAGACGGTGGGAATCAGGTTAGAAACGCCGAGGGTGATGACGCTGCGCTGGCTGTCGGGGTCCGATAAGGAGATCTAGAACCGTCGAGTAGGGTGTTTGTGGAGCGGCTCCGGTATGGTGGACTACGGTGTGGGTGAAGCGGATCTATGGCCGTGGACGAGGGCGTAGGTGAAGCTGCTCCGGTGGTTGGGTTAAGGATGGTGTCGATGACGCGGATATGCGGCTGTGGACAGGGCGTCAGAAGCTGCTCCGGTGGTTGGGTTAAGGATGGTGTCGGCGATGCGGATCTGCGGCCGTGAACGGGGCGTTAGAAGCTGCTCCGGTGGTTGGGTTAAGGGTGGTGTCGATGATGCGGATCTGCGGCCGTGGATGGGGCGTCAGAAGCTGCTCTGGTAGGTTGGATGAGGGTGCGAGGAAGCGGATCTGATGCCGTGGACTTGTGAGTTGGCAAAGTGGCCCCGGTAGGGTTGAGAACGGTATAGGAGAAGCTACTCCGGCAGGGTTGAGGAAGGTGTAGGCGAAGAGGATCAGAGGCCGTCGACGGGGGCATCGGTGGGGTGGCTCCGGGGGGTGTGGACGAAGCGTCTCCGATGGGGAGTACGAATGAGCCGCTACAGATGCGCGGCGGTTGACGAGAGTACCGGTGAAGCAGATCTGGCGCCGTGGACAAGGCCGACACCGAATGGGCTGTGGTATAGTGGTGGATGAGCAGTCTACTTGTTTCTAGGGGAGGTGCGAGGGGTAGATGCGGCCGGAGAAGCAGATCCGGCGAGGTGGACGCCGCTGGCAGTGAATGGGCTATGGTACGCCGGTGGATGAGCAGTCTAGGGTTTCGAGAGGGGAGGGGAGAAAGGACGATGAAGTACGGACAGCGTGATGTAAGATGCTCTGGTGCTGTGGAGTTAGTCGTTCTTGCGGGAGGGGGAGAGGAAATGGGGGTGCCGTGTAGTGGGGGAACCGGAAGTTACCAAAGCAGCCCCGACCTATCATGTAGATGAGGGCGGTATTGTAACTGTTGGTCTCCGTGCACCAAGGACAAAAGGGGGATTTCTCATGCTAAAGACTAAGGTGGCGTAAATTTTAGAAGGAGGTGGGAGATTTTGCTGCCCGCGGGATCGTTCGTATCCAGTTTCAACTAATTTTGGACCGTGCTAGCGGGAAGGTCATTGTGGGAGTCCCGGATTAGGGGGTCTCCGAACAGCCGGATTATATCCTTTGGCCGGACTGTTGGACTATGAAGATACAAGATTGAAGACTTCGTCTCGTGTCCGGATAGGACTCTAATTGGCGTGGAAGGCAAGCTAGGCAATACGGATATGGATATCTCCTCCTTTGTAACCGACCTTGTGTAACCCTAACCCTCTCCGGTGTCTATATAAACCGGAGGGTTTTAGTCCGTAGGACGCAGCAACTACAACATACAATCATACCATAGGCTAGCTTCTAGGGTTTAGCCTCTCTGATCTCGTGGTAAATCTACTCTTGTACTACCCATATCATCAATATTAATCAAGCAGGACGTAGGATTTTACCTCCATCAAGAGGGCCCGAACCTGGGTAAAACATTGTGTCCCCTGCCTCCTGTTACCATCTGCCTTAGATGCACAGTTCGGGACCCCCTACCCGAGATCCGCCGGTTTTGACACCGACATTGGTGCTTTCATTGAGAGTTCCTCTGTGTCGTCGCCGTTAGGCTTCATGGCTCCTACTATCATCGATAGTGATGCAGTCCAGGGTGAGACTTTTCCCCCTGGACAGATCTTCATCTTCGGCGGCTTTACACTGCAGGCCAATTCGCTTGGCCATCTGGAGCAGATTGAAAGTTATGCCCCTGGCCACCAGGTCATGTTTGGAAGCTTAAACTACACGGTTGATATCCGTGGAGACTTGATCTTCGACGGATTCAAGCCTCTGCCTTGTGCGTCACGCAGTCACGATGAGTACTATTCAGCTCTACCATCGGACAGTGTCCAGGAGATCACACAGGCAGCCGCTCCGACCCTCAATTTGGAGCCAGTTGCACCGTCCATGGACGGGTGGATGGACCCCGCCATGGAGGCCTTACCCTCAGCGGCGATCGAGCTAAACATCGACCTTACCTTGCACGAGAGCCGTGTCGTTAAACTGCTGGATCCTTCTCCGGCCACGGACTCAGAACCGCCCGTGCCCGTTCCCATCGAATCCGATTGGGTGCCGATCATGGAGTTTACCTCCGCGGATATTTTTCAGCACTCGCCCTTTGGCGACATACTGAACTCATTAAGGTCTCTCTCCTTGTCAGGAGGATCCTGGCCGAACTATGTCTGGCAGGACTGGGATGCAGACGACGAAGAATTTCACGGCCCACCCACCACCCACTTAGTAGCGACTGTCGATGACTTAACCGACATGCTCGACTTCGACTCTGAAGACATCGACGGTATGGACGACGATGCGGGAGACAAAGAGGATCCACTGCCCACAGGGCACTGGACAGCCACCTCATCATACGATATATACATGGTGGATACACCTAAAGAAGGCAATGGCGACGAGATAGCGGAGGATGACCCCTCCAAGAAGCAACCCAAGCACCAACTTTAGTGGCGCCGCTCTAAGCCCCGCCAAAGCAAAAGTGGTGATACCAGCACAGGTGATAATAACACTCCGGATAGTGCCTAAGACAACAACAATCCCCTCCAGCAAGATTTAGAGCAGGAGGATGGAGGAGCCAGCCCTCCTGAGAGAGCGGCAGATGGAGAGGAGGAGGATGATAACTACATGCCCCCCTCCGAAGACGAGGCAAGCCTCGGCGATGACGAATTCGCTGTGCCAGAGGATCCCGTCGAACAAGAGCGCTTCAAACGCCGGCTTATAGCAGCGGCAAACAGCCTTAAGAAAAAGCAGCAGCAGCTTCAAGCTAATCAGGATCTGCTAGCTGACAGATGGACTGAAGTCCTTGCGGCCGAGGAATATAAACTCGAGCGCCCCTCCAAGAGTTACCCAAAGTACAGGTTGCTACCCCGACTGAAGGAAGAAGCATATGATGCGGCTGATAGGCCACCTCTTGCCCGCGATAGAGAGGCATTCCAGCCAAAACTCAGCCTGCACCCCGATGCCATTCAAATAAAAAGGCATGGGGAGATACGCCAGACCTGCGAGACATATTGGAGGACAAAGCAAAGCATGCAAGATGGATCTACGGATCATGAGGGCGTGCCACTATGCGAGACGATAAGCGTCACGCTGGATACAGTAAAAGTAAATCCGGCCGGGCCGAACACAGTGGGCAAGACCCATTCAAGTTGCGTCGCGATATAGCCAAATACAGAGGCGCCGCACACGCCTTATGCTTCATAGACGAAGTAATGGATCATCAAATCCCAGAAGGTTTCAAACCTGTAAATATTGAATCATACGACGGCACAACAGATCACGCAGTATGGATCGAGGATTTCCTCCTCCACATCCACATGGCCCGCGGTGATGATTTACACACCATCAAATACCTCCCACTAAAGCTCAAGGGACCAGCACGGCATTGGCTTAACTGCTTGCCAGCAGAGTCCATCAGTTGTTGGGAAGATCTGGAAGCCGCATTCCTCGACAACTTTCAGGGCACTTATGTGCGGCCACCAGATACCGATGACTTGAGCCACATAATTCAGCAGCCAGAAGAATCGGCCAAGCAATTCTAGACTCGGTTCCTAACAAAGAAAAATCAAATTGTCGACTGTCCGGATGCAAAGGCCCTAGCGGCTTTCAAACACAACATCCGTGACGAATGGCTAGCCCGGCACCTTGGTCAGGAAAAACCGAAATCTATGGCAGCCCTCACGACACTCATGACCCGCTTTTGTGTGGGAGAAGACAGCTGGCTGGCTCGCAGTAATAACATATCAAAGAACCATGGTACTTCGGATACCGAGGATGGCAATAGTAGGTCACGTCACAACAAACATAAGCGCCACATTAACAGCGATAATAACGAGGATACGGTAGTCAATGCCGGATTCAAAGGCTCTAAACCCGGTCAGCGGAAAAAGCCATTCAAACAAAGTACGCCGGGTCCGTCCAGCTTGGACCGTATACTCGATCGCTCGTGTCAAATACACGGCACCCCAGAAAATCCAGCCAATCACACCAACAGGGATTGTTGGGTGTTCAAGCAGGCCGGTAAGTTAATTGCCGAAAACAAGGACAAGGGGCCACATAGCGATGACGAGGAGGAGCCCCGACAACCACACACCGGAGGACAGAAGAGGTTTCCCCCACAAGTGCGGATGGTGAACATGATATACGCAACCCACATCCCCAAGAGGGAGCGGAAGCGTGCGCTCAGGGACGTATATGCGTTGGAGCGAGTCGCCCCAAAGTTCAACCCATGGTCCTCCTATCCGATCACTTTCGATCGCAGAGACCATCCCACTAGTATCCGTCATGGCGGATTCGCCGCATTGGTTCTGGACCCAATCATTGACGGATTTCACCTCACTCGAGTCCTTATGGATGGCGGCAGCAGCCTAAACCTGCTTTATCAGGACACAATGCGAAAAATGGGTATAGACCCCTCAAGGATCAAACTCACAAAAACGACCTTCAAAGGCGTCATTCCAGGCGTGGAGGCCCATTGCACAGGCTCAATTACACTGGAAGTGGTCTTCGGATCCCCGGATAACTTCTGAAGTGAAGACTTAATCTTCGATGTAGTCCCGTTCCGCAGTGGTTATCATGCACTGCTCAGGCAAACCGCATTTGCGAGATTCAATGCGGTACCGCATTATGCATACCTCAAGCTCAAGATGCCAGGACCTCGCGGGGTTATTACAATCAACGGAAACAGAGAGCGCTCTCTCCAAACAGAGGAGCACACTGCGACCCTCGCAGGAGAAGCGCAAAACAGCCTCTCAAGGCAACCCACCAGTTCGGTGTTTCAAGACCCGGACACCTTCAAGCGCGCTTGGAGCAATCGGCAAATAGACCGCCTGGGGCGATCTGAGCTCGCGTAGGAATGCGGCCCCCACCCCAGTCCCAGCCAAACGGCGAAACTCGTGCCACGCGTACATAATTACGCATTAAAAATATCATGGGCACAGGTGGGTAGGGGGGCACAACTGCGGCACGCCCCAAGACGCGGCTTAAACCGCACTAGGGGCTTCCCGTTTGGTTATTTTTCTTTTTTTTAGGACCTTAATCTCTAGAAACCCTGTCCGGCAGCACTATTGCCGAACACATGATGCAGCAACCAAGGAGGCGGAAAGCTACGTCACACCACGGAATTCCGAGGTGGATTACTATAACGAGCGAAATATTTGATTTAATACTATTCCTCAGCTTGCCCTTGGAAGGGACATAGTCCCACTCTTTGCTTATCGCACTATCTGTATCATTCTGCTTTAATGCACCTTTTTGAATGAACAGTGCATAACATCACGACTATTATTGCATTCTTGTTATATATATGTGTTCATTAACGACGCCTTGCAACCGTACACTTTGGTACGGCCAATACACCAGGGGCTTACGTACGCCACAATATGGTGTGAAAAGTCCGAACACTTTCACAAGTGCGGCACCCCGAACTTATAGCATTATATGCATCAGCTCCGAATCATGTCTTTGGTCAAATGTTGGGTTTGCCCGGCTCCTATGTTTTGGTACCTTACGTTCCGCTCTATCGGCTAAGGTAGCGCTAGGAGAACTACGATTGTGCCCCGGTTCTGCTGGGCTTAGCACCTCAGTAGAGAAAGCTAAAACTGACTGTCATGATAAGGCGAGAGACCGGTCGCTGTTCGGCGAGGTTTTCGAGTCCCTAAAGACTTATTCCGCTTAGGGCGAGGGCCCGGCCCTGTCCGGCTTAAAGGCGTGTATCGCGCCCCGAATTCGGCCTTCCGAATACCAGGGGCTTCGCTGAAATTGAAAATTATAGAATTCTATGGCTAAGTGAGAGTGATAAAGCATTATTAGTCCGGTTCCCTTGTTCGTTGCGCTGAGAACCTCTCTCGAAGGACCCAAACATGGGAACAAGAGTGCTCAGGTTTATCCCGAACACCCCAGCACTCGCGGCATGGGGGAAGAAGCCAAGGACTATCCATCTCTCATATTGGATAAACGGCCAAACAGAAGGTAATATTTTAAATTCACACAAGCGTTGCATAGCGCATATGAAACAAGTTTTCATCATACAGGATCACACAAGCAAGTTTACTCAAATATTACATCCTTTGAACATTCGTCCGCTACAAGACGGGCACCCTTTAGGACACCCTGATAATAAATCTCGGGGGTGCCATGCTCCTTGCCCTGCGGCGGCCGTTCCTTGATAAGCTTCACATCGTCTAGCTTGGCCCACTGCACCATCACACGGGCTAAAGCCCGGCGTGCACCTTCGATGCAGACGGACCGCTTGACGACCTCCAGCCGTGGGCACGCGTCCACAAGCCGCCTCACTAGGCCGAAGTAGCTGTTCGGAAGGGCGTCGCCAGGTCACAACCGGACTATAAGGCCCTTCATGGCCTGTTCGGCCGCCTTGTGCAGCTCGACCAGCTGCTTTAGCTGGTCGCTTAGAGGCATCGGGTGTTTGGTCTCAGTATACTAAGATCAGAACAACTTCTCCGTTGAGCTTCCCTCCTCGACCTGGTAAAATTGTGCGGCATCCGACATGCTGCGGGGCAAATCTGCGAATGCTCCTGGAGAGCTCCGAATTTGGGTAAGTAAACGGTAATTTACTTTCACATGCTTGCTTTGCATATAGAATGCCTTACCCGCCGCTATTTTCTTCATCGCGTCAATCTCCTGGAGGGCCTTTTGGGCCTCGGCCTTGGCACTCTTGGCGCTCTCGAGGGCCGCGGCAAGCTCAGACTCTCGCGGCTTCGAGTCAAGCTCCAACGCCTCGTGCTTCGTCACGAGAGCCTGGAGCTCTTGCTGCACCTCGCCCACACGAGCCTCTTGTTTTTCCCGCTCGGTGCGCTCCTTGGCCGCTTTTTCTTCGGCCTTGGTTAGCGCTTGCTTCAGGGTCGCCACCTCGGTCGTGGCCCCTGGCAAATATACGATGATCCTATCATTTTGCAATGGCATCTTCTTTTATATATACATATCTACAGACAGGGCATTACTTACCCTTGTTCTCCTTGAGCTGCCTCTTGGCAAGGCGAGCTCTTTCTTGGACCCCTCGAGGTCCTGCTTCAGTACGGCGACCTCCGCAGTCAGTGCGGCGGACGCCAGCAGCGAGGCCTGCATACACATATTGACATACTTATATTAGACTCCTGCGTTATTATTTGATCCTCTGTTCGGTTTTTCTTTGTGAACACCGAACAAAGCATCAGGGGCTACTGTCTATGCGGTAATATTTATCCTATATTTTAAAACACTTACCTCAAAGCCTGTTAGAAGGCTGGCACAGGCTTCAGTCAATCCTCTCTTGGCGGACTGAACCTTCTGGACCATCGCACTCATAATAGTACGGTGCTCCTCGTCGATGGAAGCGCTACGAAGCGCTTCCAGCAGATTGTCCGGCGCCTCTGGATCGACAGAGGTCACGGGCACAGGCGTCTTGCCCCTCTTAGAAGGAGGCCGCCTGCCCGAGCTCGGAACCACTGGAGGTTCCGACGCGGTGTTCGGCTGAGGGCCGAACTCGGAGCTCTCAGGGGCCTTGTCCCCTCGGCTCCCGGAGTCCGGGAGGCCGCCTTGAGGCGCCTATGGGACTATCTCCCCTCGAACCGGTGCCTTGTGAGACAGCACCTCGGCGTCATCCGCAGGATAGGGGAAGGTGGCGGTCGGGACTGGATCGCTATCCATGTCCGACGAGCCCAGGGAGCCGTCCGATGATACATCGATACGGGCTCGGGGCGGCCTGCATAATAATATTTCGGCGTTAGGTGAAGTAGTGCGGCAAAGAAATACTATGACTTACTCTGGTATCTGAATACTTACGACTTCCCAGGGGCTTGGTCCTGGGCAGCCACTCGTCTTCGCTGTCGGCGGCGGTGGTAGAGTAGTCCGGAAGGAGAGTTCTCCCCTTCTTGGACCCTTCGGCCTCCCCAGTTGGGGCGGCCTTCCTTCTCTTGTCTCCCCCGTCTGGAGGGGGAGCATCCTCTTCTGCCTCCTCATCTTCGGGGGAGGATTGCGCCGTAGAGTCCTCGAACGGTGAGTCCGACGACGCCTGGCATCGGGAACTCTTTCGGGTTCCCTTGGCCTTCTTGGTCTTCTCCGGCACTGTATAAGGAGCCGGAGTCAGCATCTTCGCCAGAAGAGCGTCTGCTAGGCCTTCGGGCAAAGGAGCCGGACAATCGATCTGTCCGGCCATCTCCTGCCAGTCCTATCAAAGGTACGGG
Organism: Triticum dicoccoides; assembly: GCF_002162155.2. Classification (NCBI taxonomy): domain Eukaryota; kingdom Viridiplantae; phylum Streptophyta; class Magnoliopsida; order Poales; family Poaceae; genus Triticum; species Triticum dicoccoides. The sequence goes on along the minus strand of NC_041388.1, from coordinate 562,365,612 downwards.
AGTTTAGATCCTGCATGGAGTCAATCTATAAAAAATAAGTATCCTGTGAAAGGTAAACCAGCTTACCGCACTGGCTTGGCGCTTCGCGCTGAATCCGCGATCCTCAGTAATGGGAGGGGGGACCTCGGTTCTTTTGAACAGCACCCTCCAGGCATCTTCGTGAGTTGTTTCGAAGAGCCTGTTCAGAGTTCGGTGCTGCGCCAGGTCGAACTCCCACAAGTTGAAGTCCCGTTGTTGGCACGGGAGGATCCGGCGTGGAGCATGACCTGGACTACGTTGACGAGTTTGAGCTTCTTGTTCACCATGTTTTGAATACATGTTTGGAGTCCGGTCAGCTCTCCCAAACTACCCCAGGACAAGCCCTTCTCTTGCCAGGAGGTGAGCCGCGTGGGGATGCTAGATCGGAACTCGGGGGTCGTTGCCCATGCAGGGTCACGCGGCTCGGTGATGTAGAACCACCCCGATTGCCACCCCTTTATGGTTTCCACAAAGGAGCCCTCGATCCATATAACGTTGGGCATCTTGTCCACCATGGCACCTCCGCACTCCGCCTGGCGGCCGCCCACAACCTTCGGCTTGACATTGAAGGTTTTCAGCCATAAGCCGAAGTGGGGCTTGATGCAGAGGAAGGCCTCACACACGATGATAAACGCCGAGATGTTGAGGATGAAGTTCGGGGCCAGATCATGGAAATCCAGGCCGTAGTAGAACATGAGCCCCCGGACGAACGGGTGGAGAGGTAATCCCAGTCCGCGGAGGAAATGGGTAAGGAACACTACCCTCTCATGGGGCCCAGGGGTGGGGATGAGCTGCCCCTCATCTGGGAGCCGGTGCGCGATGTCATCGGGAAGGTATCTGGCTCTCCTTGGCTTCTTGATGTCTCCCTCCGTGACGGAGGAGACCATCCACCTGCCTCCCGCTCCGAACATGGTTGGGGAAGGTTGAGGTGGGAAATGCGGACTTGGGCGCTAGAGCTCCAGTGTGCGAAAACGGATGAGCAAAGGAGGAAGAAGGCGTGGATGAAAAGGTGAATCCTTATCCCTTTATATGGGCGGACGAAACTAAGCGTCCCCACTGGCCTGGTAAAACTCGCTTATCCCCCAAGCACCGTAACCGATGGCGCGGTTGGGTTAGCCACACCCGTATTGATGAGAATCCCGTGATAAGGGGACACGATCTCTGCTTCGACAAGACGTGTCAAAAAACTAGCTCGCGTTATGTGCGGGGCTAGTTAAAGGAAACGGTTCGAATAATCACCAGGCCGTGACATAATGTCGTGTTGCCAAAGCAGGTCAGCAAATTGGACTTGTGGAAATATTATTCTCTCCGGTGGTATGTGGAACTTATTTTGTAGGGTCGGACACTATCCTTATATTCAAATTCTTCCATGGTATATTCAGAGGAGGAACCCGCCTTGCAATGCCGAAGACAATACTGCGCGCCGGATTCATCGTCATTGAAGCCTGGTTCAGGGGCTACTGTGGGAGTCCTAGATTAGGGGGTCTCCGGACAGCCGGATTATATCCTTTGGCCGGACTATTGGACTATGAAGATACATGATTGAAGACTTCGTCTCGTGTCCGGATAGGACTCTACTTGGCGTGGAAGGCAAGCTAGGCAATACGGATATCGATATCTCCTCCTTTGTAACCGACCTTGTGTAACCCTAACCCTCTCCGGTGTCTATATAAACCGGAGGGTTTTAGTCCGTAGGACACAACAACTACAACATACAATCATACCATAGGCTAGCTTCTAGGGTTTAGCCTCTCTGATCTCGTGGTAGATCTACTCTTGTACTACCCATATCATCAATATTAATCAAGAAGGACGTAGGGTTTTACCTCCATGAAGAGGGCCCGAACCTGGGTAAAACACTATGTCCCCTGCCTCCTGTTACCATCTGCCTTAGACGCACAGTTCGGGACCCCCTACCCGAGATCCGCCAGTTTTGACACCGACAGTAATGCTAGACTGTGTACACGGGGCACGCTTCAGCAGTTAATAACTGGTGTCAAGTCCACCCTAGAAAAAAGACAATAACTCGGGATGATGCGCCGATAACTTGGACGTTCACACGGGCGCGGCCAATCGTACGGGTGTAGTGGCGCGTTCACAAAAAAGAGATCAAACGCTCAACGTATGTATTTCTCGTGGAAATAGATAATTTAGTGCCATTGTTTATTTACTTTAAACATAATGCATTGGCGTGTTAGTGTAGAGGCACACAAAAAGAAATGCATATTGTAGTCAGCTACTTAAAAGTGTTACCTCATATGATTGCATAGCTTCCATTTCATAAATTGCGTACCCGTTGAATTCATACATGAATATTACATATATTACTTCAAAATAGAAACTTAAATCATCCAAGACTAATTAATTTGAATGCAAGAGTAACAATGGTGCATGTACATGATAGCTACATTGGTTTTTTGAAGAAACATCACCGTAATTTTGGCATGCACAACTAAAAAGGTTTATTTAAATAGGAAAAAAATGTGATATGTGAGTGTCCAATCTTTATAGCGTTGAATCGATATTGTACCTTTGGCCACGATACGAAGTAGATATTGACTTATGTTCAAGCGATGCACGTCCATCATCGCTAGATAGTGATACGTGAATGAATTGTGCAATCTCTCTCACACGCATACATATCTCATTTCCCTGTGGGCATCGGAATCACACACGCGCACTTCGTGTATTTCTCTCCCTCCGTCAGGGTTAAATTCATCTTTCTACCCCATCCTACAAGTCTCTCACACAGAAACACACACGCTCTCTATGTCTAACACGCCCACCCCTTTAATTCCGCCCACCCACAGCCACTAATGTCTCAAAGTATAATAATGTCTCTCACACATATGCTATCTACCTATCCCTTAATATAGCTAGATGTGTGTCACACAAACTCCTCCCTACTAGCAAGATGCCCATGCGTTGCACGGAACAACAAGATGCATTTGTATGAGAAGTTTATCTTGTGGGAGAAAAGGATGAACAAGGGAATGCCTTATTTGCAAATGCGGAGAGGGGTGTGGGTATATTTTTGCAAAATTGCCATAGTTTCCTTCCTGTCCGTCGGATATAAATCGGATGGCCTATATTGCAGGATGGCAGGAACACCATCATCACCAGCTCTGTTTTTTATAAGAGTAGAGATATGTGAGTGTCACTGCCCCCCCCCCCACACACACACCCACACTTCCCAACACCGAAGGAGTAGGGTGACACCTCGATCTTGATACTAATCTATCAACTGGCTTCTCTCTCAAACATACACACACACACACTACCCGACACCGAAGGAGTAGGGTGGCACATCGATCTTGATAATAATCTATCTACTCATCTTTCAAACACACACACACACACACACACACTCGCTAGTTGTGCCTCTGTGCCTACCGCGCACACTCTCGATACGTCTTTCTCTCCCTCCCCCCCAACAATGACAACAGAAGGGTGACAACTTGATCTGATCATAATATGTCAATTGGTTTCTCTCTCAAACATTGTGTCTCGGTGCCTCGCTCAGTAGCCCCCTTGATATGTAGACTTCTCGCGCGCGCACAACTGTAGTAACGATGACGCTGCACCCAATGTGACTTGTTTTTACCGGCCTCATGTGATAGTTTTCACCCTGTTTTCTGTTAATTAACAAGGCAACCTTTTCTTTGTTACTACTAGTGAATCCGAAAACATTCAGGGCAGACATAAAATATATCACTTCAACCCAATTATTGCAGCAACTATTTTCAAAGAAATAAGCTAGCTTCCCGTGCATTGCACGAAACATCAAGATGCATTTGTATGAGTAGTTTATCTTGTGAGAGAAAAGGTTGAACGAGGGAAGGCCTTATTTGCAAACGTGGAGAGACGTGTGGGTATATTTTTGCAAAATTGCCATAGTTTCTTTCCTATCCGTTAGATATAAATCCGACGGCCTATATTGCAGGATGGCACGCACACCATCATCACCAACTCTGTTTTCTACTCCCTCCTTACGACAATACTTGTCATCAGATGGATAAAAAGAGATGTATCTAAAACTAAAATACGTCTAGATACATTTCCTTTTATCCATTTTGATGACAAGTATTTGTGGACGGAAGTAGTATTTGTCTTTTAGAGATTTCAACAAGTGACTATGACCGGACCTTACCAACATACTCAAAAAAGTAGTCCATAATTTTGATGTTACCCTCTTTTCTTGGCGGTGCAATGCCATCTGGATACCTCATAAATAAATAAAGTACTACATGATAATAATATATGATACATGGCGCAGGAGTACTAAGTATTATTAATACAGTTTTGCTAGAACTCATCTAGATGAGATATAATTTGGTCTCATTCATCTTTTATAGCCATTGGATCTGATGCTATATAAGATGAGCGTGTGCTGGCGTGGGTTGTATTTGTTCTTGTGCAACGAACTGACCACTGCATGTCATGTTTGATAGTCTCAAGTCATTAAAAGCATACAAGCCCCACATCTCTTCTTGGTTGATTCCTCTATTTATGTCAAAAAAATAAGAAACAACGTGAGAGTTAATGCACCACGCCTATGTGTTTACTATTTGGTTTTCGTAAGATGACTTAATACTCACCTAGACGGAGGGAGTATTTGATTTGACAGCGGGCGACGCAGTTCCCGATACGGCTTTAATGCAGACGAGGGAGCAGCGGTTCCCGATATGTTGAATGGCCAATGCATCCTCCTTCAATTAATGCATGAGGGAAGTAATGGGAGGAGGTCTGGGAAAAGAGGCTGCACGATGTGAATGCAACGCGGTTTGCCCTCTTTGCCCTCATATAAAGGCACCCCTCCATTCCAATGCATCTACCACATCATACGCACCTAAGCATTTGCCTAAGCACCTACACTAAGCGCAAAAGAGCTCACTCCAGACCCATGGCGGCGATGCTCGTGAGCGGCCAGCGGCTGCGCCAGATGGTACACGACGCCGGCCTGCGGCATGGTGCCGAGGATCATCTCCAGACACTGTTGGAGACCGGCTGGTGGATGGCCGCCTTCGACGCCAACTACGACTCTCAGTTGGACCAGATGATCATTGCCACCAGCAACAAGTTCACCGTCCTCAAGAAGCTCGCGGAAAACATCGCCGTACTCCTCCAGCCCGCGCGCCCGGGCTCCTCATTGCCTGCCACCCTAATTGGCCTCCATGGACGGAACCTCTTTCAAGCACTGGTGGCCCTGCGACTGCCCACCGACGCCACGAAGAATGTCCACCTGGAGGTCATGTCGCCGCGAGGCGCCTCGCCCTGCATGAATTCGTCGACCTACACATCCACATGTACGAGGAAATCATGTACATAGGTATCTACAAGGCCTGTGAGGACGCTATGACGTTGGCCTTCCTCAACCGGCTAGAAGCCTTGGATGCCTTTGCTGAGAAGCACCTCGACCTCGCCACAAAAGCCGCCGCTCCTTAGCCGCCAGTCGGTGGCCCGACGCACTAAGTTGAGGAGGAGGAGGAGGAGGTCGTACGTTTGTGGATCCATCTCTCTTCTTGCCTTCTGTAACCACCACTGCGATCGCATCATCGTGGCCTTAATTCTTATTGTGCTGTTGCATTCTTGTTCCAGTCAATATCGACATGTGTGATCCCTTTGCTTAATTATATGCATCACTGTAACTAGTACTCCATCCGTCAATTTATAAGTTGTGCTTACCTTTTCCATCAACTTCATGCAATGCGCGGGCATCTTGCTAGAAACACTAGAATATGTCTATATAATGCGTATGTGATAGTCCATTTGAAATCTCAAAAAAGACAACTATTTAGGTACGGAGGGAGTAATATATTAGGAGTATATCAAAACAATGGTGATTTATTTCAAGTTTGTGAACAAAAACTACTTTTCTACTACTTTGGATCCGTCGCAATGAACGAGCACATTGCTGGTAAAAGGAAAAGGTCTGCTGCGTTCGTGTCGCACCCCCACACGCCCGGGAATCGGGAGTACAACATGGCCCGTCCGGCACGACACATAGCTTAAGGAAGGCGTGTTGCCTAGCATTTTCACTTTCATGTGGGACCGCCTTGAGCAAACCGACACCCCACCCGCCGCCGGGTTGGAAAACAGAAACGAGGGGAAGATCTAGCTGTAGCACAGAAGCCAAGAAATTTGGTGTCAGACGGGGCTCGTTGATAGAGTAGGAGCATTCTGTACTAGTACTACTCCTACTAGTACCAAGTTTGTACTCCTAATACTATATTACTAGTACTACCACTATAAGACTAGTAGGTACGTGCACGACACAACATCGTAGGAACAAAAAACGGGAAGATCTTGTTTTGGGCGATTTATCTTTTTCTCAATCAACATAGTATGAATAATATGATGTGGGTGTCAGGACCCTGATTCCAAGTCACATCGATCTAGCCGGTAACACCTCATATCACTTTGCGGCCTCACGCACGGTATTCCCACGGGTGTCGCCTTACCATGGCCCGGGACCGTTTACACCTTTTGGCTCACGTATATGATAGTGTCGCTAGCATCCATATGACAGAGAACCCGGGCCGACATGGCTAGTCGTGAACCCAAAGCGGCACCAACCTATGGGGACAGGCATACATGAATCACATCGAGCATGTCGGTCAGCAGCGTGTGAATCCGGGCTGTAGCACTGGGCTAACAAGACTCCGAGAACCCGGGCTGTAGCAGGCTAGGCAGGACTCCAGATGTCACCGCGTGACATTTCCCCGAAGGGACAGGCACAGGAACGAAGTGAAACTCATGCCGGCCAGTCAAGTGTCCTAAGCAGTAGTGCTGGGCTAGCAGGACTCAGGTGAACCGGGCTGTAGCGGACTACTATGGCTCATGGAAGCACTAAAATACATTTCCCCATAAGAGAGGCTGCCAAGGATTTAACAACTAAATTGTCGGATCCCACACATACCAAGCATTTCAATCATACACACAATATGCTCGATATGCGTAAATACAACATGGCATTACAACATAACTCTACGACTCAAGTATTATTCATTAGGCTCCGAGGAGCGAGATATTACAAACATGGGTCTCATGACCCAACAGTCATAGCATACAAATCAAGCACAAGCGGAAGCTTAACATGTTTGAGTACAGACATCTACAAATGAAAAAGGCTAAGAAGCCTGACTATCTACCAGATCCTGCCGAGGGCACAAGACCGTAGCTGAGGTATCAAGCTAAACGTCGAAGTCCACGCGGAACTACTGTCGAGACTGAAGTCTCTCTGTAAAACATAAATTAAGCAAACGTGAGTACAAATGTACCCAGCAAGACTTACATCAGAACTAACTACACATGCATCGGTATCAACAAGGGGGGGGGTGGTGGAGTTTAACTGCAGCAAGCCAGCTTTGACTCAGTGGCTAACCTGAACTAAGACTGCAAGCAACTCTTTTGAGGTGGCGCACACGAGTCCACATATTCACCATATCAATACACCACTATGTATCCGCTCCCGTCTCCCTATGAGAATGCCATCCTTAGCACTCACTCTTATCTTGCGCATTTTAGAGTATCCGCTTTCACTTGTCTATGAACTATGCAAGGGGTCCAAGTTTCCATATCCGAGGAATCCGGCTATTCGAATAGATAATGATAACCCTGTAGGGGTGTACGTCTTCACACACGCTCCCACCACTTATCGTCGTTTACATGACCTGTACTCGGCAACCTTCAAGCGGAAGCCCAATGAGGGTGTCAGCCACGGCCTACCTAAACACTCAAGTCTCTAGTCCAGGTTTATCGCCTATCCAGGTTCCATCTGTAGGGAGTCCGGCCGAGGTTTCCACATACGGCCCCGAACGATGTGAACAGGGTTCCCGAGACACCAAATGGGCGCCCGGTACTAGGGTGATTAAGAAGCCGAGAGGGTCAATTAAGAATCCCAATGAGTGGTAGTAGCTGTTCATGGATCACAGACACAGAACTCAGTTCCTAAGAACGGTTTCAATGAGACAACCCACCATGTACTCCTACATGGCCTCTCACCGCTACCTTTACCAAATCGTGTTCACACACTTAGCTCACACACAGTAGGACATGTTCATCACCGTTCCAATTCATTCCTGACGAATCAGACCCGACATAACTCTATGCAATAGCAGGCATGACAAACAAGCATGAATGAGTAGGCACATCAGGGCTCAAACAACTCCTACTCATGCTAGTGGGTTTCATCTATTTACTGTGGCAATGACAGGTCATGCAGAGGATAAGGGGTTCAACTACCGCAACAAGTAACAGATGAATCATTGTTGTCCTAATGAAGTAAAAGAGAGCAGGAGCGAGAGAGTGGGCTTGTATCGGAATGAACAAGGGGGTTGTGCTTGCCTGGCACTTCTGAAGATATCATTGGGTCTTCATTAGTGTCAACGATCACAGCGTCGGTACAATGTCTATCAAGAGGGGAAAACCACCGGCAACAGAGAAGGAACACAATCAATGCAATGCACAACATGATGCATGACAATGTCATGGAAATATGTTGTTGATTGAGCTAATGCAACTAGCAACACAATTAAATGAAGTTGGTTTGAACCCAAAGTTCAAATTCAAACTCCACATGTGGTTATTTAAATACCATTCATTTTATTTGTCCTAAACAGTGGCCTTAAGTTGTTCTAACATGCGTGAAAATGGTACAGATGGATAGATTGGATTTTTCTGATAATTTTTCATATATAATTTATTTCATTCTGAGCTACGGTTGAATTTCTATGATTTTTGGAAGTTTAAAATATTTTCTGGAATTTCCTGAATAAACTTAAATCCAGAAAATGCTTTACTGCGTCAGCATGACATAGGTGTGACGTCAGCAGGTCAACTGGGTCGGCCAGGTCAAACCTGACCAATGGGACCCACTGGTCAGTGACTCAGTCCACTAACTGAGTTAGTTAGTGTTAAACTAATCCTAACCAGGCTGTTAGCAGGGCAGGGCCCACATGTCAGTGACTTGTTTAGTTGTCTAAATAGTTAGTTCTAATTAATCTAGAGTTAACTAAAATCAGGGGCTTGGGCCCACATGTCAGGGGAGGTCAAACCAGTCAAACCCTGCCGGCGTTGAGTCGCCGGTGAGGCCGAGACGGCGGAGGGGCTCGGATTTTGCCCTCCGGCGACCAAATTAGCAGCCGAGACCACCGGTGCGAAGCCCAGGCTCTCGTGCATCCAATGGAACACGTAGGAGACCGTGGGATGGCCGGAGGCGACGACAACGTCAAGGTCAGCGGCGGCCGGAGCACGGGCTCGACCGGCGCGACGCTACGGTGTACGGGAGGAGGATCTGGGGGTGGCTACGGGCGCGCGAAGACACGCTGAGCACGGTGGTGTGCTCAGCTTCGAGCTACAACGGCTCTAGCTACGGCGGCGACGAGGCACGACGGCAGCGAGCTTCGGCCGTAGTGGTCGGTGGGGCTAAGGGAGGAGAACGATGGCGGGAAGAGAGGGGAAAAGCGGCGGAGCTCACAGGGATGCCGTAGAGGGCGTCAGCGAGCTCGGGGATGGCCTGGTGACAACGAATCGGTCGACGACGGCCGTCGGTGCAGAGGGCGGAGATGGCGTCAACGACGGCACTCCATGGCGTCCGGCGTCATGTGGCTCGGTGGGGAGGACCGGGGCGTCATGGCGGAGCTCAGGGGTGCGTCGGAGAGGCGAGGGGGAGGCGGTGGCCACGGTGGCAGCGGACGGCGGCGACGAGCTCGTTCGGCCGAGCTGGAGATCGAGCAGGGAGAGTGACCAGAGGAGATGGGGTCGGTTCGGGGCTTCGTCCACGTCTCCTCACGTCGCGAGAAGGGCCGAGAAAGGAGGAAGCAGATAGGGAGGTGGCCATGGCGATCGCGTGCGCGTCGACACGCCTCTGCCAGTAGGCAAAGGTTGAAGACAGCGGTGCCCCTGGTGGGCTGGGCCGCTAAGTGGACAGGCCAGGTGGGCTGCCCAGGTGAGCACTCTCTCTCTCTCTCTCTCTCTGATTTCCTATTTGTTTCCTCTTTTCTAATTTTTGCAGTTTGTTTTTGATTTAGTTTTAACACCAAATCAATTTTAAACTTCATGAAAATAATTGTGTGAGCTAAATGGACTTATCCAAAGCCACGCAACAATTTTCCAGAATTATTGAACATATATTTATTATATAATAAATATAGATCCAATTCAAATTTTATTGGATTATTTCAAATGGCCAAAATAAATGTTTCTGAGCTCCTAAAAATATTGGTTTGAATTTTACCTCTTGCCAATATTTTTATAGAATACCAGGGACCTTTTCTTGGACTCATTTGAGAAGATTTTAAAGTTGGTTATTTTTGAACTGATTTCTAAGGGTTTCAGCAAACCTCAATTCAACTTTCAGAAATTTCAGACATGATGCATGAGTGCAGATGCAACTATTTCACTCAGGTATTCTAGGGCTGTGACAGTGGGGGGCACCCATGAAGCTTATGTGGCTTGGTTGCATGGCTACAGAAGGTTAGAGAAAAATAAATAGATAATGTGTTTAGAGTGCACTCCAATAAATAGATATATATATACTTTGGATCCATTGCAATGGACGGGCACATATATATCTATAACCCCTATATAGTGTGCGAAAAACTTTGAAAGTTGGTCGTTGGATGAAGCCAATCCGACGGTACAAAGATGGCAAATCCGAGCACTACTGGCCGTTGGATATCATCCACCAGATTCAGCCACATGTATAATCTAGAAGACTCCATGGTTGAACTTAATTCATGACTAAGGGCCTCTTTGATTCATAGGATTGCTGAAACACAGGAATAGGAAAAAAGTAGGATTGGAATGGCATGTTCATTGGATCCCTATAGGATTTGAGTTTGTTTGATCGTATCACATGAAAAACAAAGGATTTCTTTCAAGAGGTTGGACTGCATACTAGAATTCCTGTGAAACGTAGTACAAATGAATCCTTAGGAAAATATTCTACATGATTCAATCCTACGAATCAAACGACCAATGTAGGAAAAATTCCTAAGGATTCTAATCCTTTAACGATCCTATGAAAATCCTTTGAATCAAACAGACCCTAACTTTGCCACAACTAAGTTTAGGCAAAGTTATTAGTTCTTCAAAACGAGAGAAACAAGTTGGTAACCTGTCGGTGTCAAAACCGGCGGATCTCGGGAAGGGGGTCCCGAACTGTGCGTGTAAGGCGGATGGTAACAGGAGGTAGGGGACACGATGTTTTACCCAGGTTCGGGCCCTCTTGATGGAGGTAAAACCCTACGTCCTGCTTGATTATTCTTGATAATATGAGTAGTACAAGAGTTGATCTACCACGAGATCGGAGAGGCTAAACCCTAGAAGCTAGCTTATGGTATGATTGTATGTTGTCCTACGGACTAAAACCCTTCGGTTTATATAGACACCGGAGGAGGCTAGGGTTACACAAGGTCGGTTACAAAGGAGGAGATATACATATCCGTATTGCCTAGCTTGCCTTCCACGCCAAGTAGAGTCCCATCTGGACACGGGACGAAGTCTTCAATCTTGTATCTTCATAGTCCAACAGTCCGGCCAAAGGATATAATCTGGCTGTCCGGATACCCCCTAATCTAGGACTCCCTCAGTAGCCCCTGAACCAGGTTTCAATGACGATGAGTTCGGAGTGCAGTGTTGTCTTCGGCATTGCAAGGCGGGTTCCTCCTCCGAACACACCACAGAAGAATTTGAATACAACGATAGTGTCTGACCCTGCAAAATAAGTTCCACATACCACTGTAGAGAGAATAATATCACCACAAATCTAATCTGCTGACACGTTTTGGCAGCATGACATCACGCCACGGCCCGGTAATTATTTGAACCGTTTTTCTTTAACCAGCCCCGCACATAATGCGAGGCGGTCTCTTGACACGTCTTGTCAAAGCAGAGATCATGTTCCCCTTATTACGGGATTCTCATCAATACGGACGTGGGTAACCCAACCGCGCCATCAATTACGGCGCTTGGGGGATAAGCGAGTTTTCCCAAGCTAGTGGGGGCGCATAGTTTAGTCCGCCCTTATAAAGGGATAAGATCTCACCCTTTTCTACCCACGCCTTCTTCCTCCTTGCGCATCCATTCTCACGCACTCGAGCTCCAACGCCCAAGTCCACATCTTTCTCCTCAACTCTCTCCAAACATGTCCGGAGCGGGAGGCAAGTGGATGGCCTCCTCCGTCATGGAGGGACACATCAAAAAGCTACATGGAGCCGGATACTTAGCCACGGATATCGCGCACGGGCTTCCAGCCACGGGGCAGATCGTCCCTACCCCGGAACCTCATGAAAGGGTGGTTTTCCTCCCCCATTTCGTCTGCGGATTGGGGTTTCCCCTCCATCCATTCGTCCGCGGCCTCATGTTCTATTACGAGCTGGACTTTCATGATCTGTCCCCGAATTTCATCCTCAACATCTCAGCATTCATCGTCGTGTGCGAGGCTTTCCTCCGCATCCGGCCCCACTTCGGCCTATGGCTGAAGACCTTCAATATCAAGCCGAAGGTGGTAGGCGGCCAACAAGCGGAATGCGGCGGAGCCATGGTGGGGAAGTTGCCCAATTTTACATGGCTCGAGGACTCCTTCGTGGAGACCGTAAAGGGGTGGCAATCGGGGTGGTTCTGCATCACCGAGCCGCGCGACACCAACTAGGTGGGGGCCCCCGAGTTTCGATCCGGAGTCCCCATGCGGCTCACTTCCTGGAAGGATAAGGGCCTGTCTTGGGGCTCTTCGGTGGAGCTGGACGGACTCCAGAAGTGTATCCGGAACATGACAAGCAAGAAACTTAAGCTTGTCAACATAGTCCAGGTCATGCTCTTCCGCCGGATCCTCCCATGTCAACAATGGTCTTTCAACTTAAGGGAGTTTGACCCGTCCCAGCACCAGACTCTACGCGAGCTCTTCGACACGACGCATAAGGACGTCTAGAAGGTGCTATTCAAGTGCGTCGAGGTCCCTCCTTCTCTTACCGAGGACCGCGGGCTATGTGCGAAGCGCTCTGCGAATCCGGTGAGTTCTGTACATCTTGCGGTGTAATTATTTCCCATAGCTTAACCATGTGTGGGGTCTAAGCTCCCATGCCTTTGACAGGACTGGGTGGAGACATCGGAGCAGATTAACTGTCCTGCCCCTCTGCCTGAAGACCCTGCAGACGCTCTACTGGCGGAGATGCAGACTCCGGCTCCTTATTAGGTGCTGGAGAAGACGAAGAAGAAGGCCAAGGGAACCCGAAAGAGTTCCCGGCGCCAGGTGGTATCGGACTCATCGTATGATAACTCCAAGACGCACTCCTCCCCTGAAAAAGAGGAGAAGGAAGATGAAGACTCTCCCCCTCCAGCCAGGGGAGACAAGAAAAGGAAGGCCGCCCCAACTGGGGAGGCTGAAGGGTCCAAGAAGGGAAGGACTCTCCTTCCGGACTGTTCCACCACCGTCGCCAACGGAGAAGACGAGTGGCTGCTCAGGGCCAAGCCCCTGGCGCAGCCATAAGTATTCGAATACCACAGTAACTCATAGCATGCTTTTGTTGCACTACCTCTCCTAACGTCGAATATGATTATGCAGTACGCCCCGAGCCTGTATCGACGTATCTTCGTCGGACGATTCTTTGGACCCGTCGGATATGGATAGCGATCCGCTTCCATCCGCCTCCTCTCCTCGCCCTACGGACAATGCCGAGGTATTGTCTCAAGGGGCACCGAGCCGGGGGGAGGTAGTCCCGGAGGCGCCTCAAGGCGACCTTCCGGACTCCAGGAGCAAAGGGAGCAAGGCTTCTCAGGGCTCCAAGTTCGGCCCTCAGCCGAACACCGCGCCGGAACCTCCCATGGTTCCGGACTCGGGCAGGCGGCCCCCTTCCAAGAGGGGCAAGCCGTCCGTGCCGGTGACCTTTGTCCAACCAGAGGCATCGGATGACTTGCTGGGAGCGCTTCGCAGCGCTTCCATCAACGAAGAGCACCGCACTATTATGAGTGCGGTGCTCAATAAGGTTCAGTCCGCCAAGAGTGGACTGACTGAAGCTTGTGCCAGCCTTCTAACAGGCTTTGAGGTGAGTATTTAAAATATAGGAAAAATATTACCGCATAGACAGTAGCCCCTGATGCTTTGTTTGGTGTTCACACAGAAAAGCCGAATAGAGGATCAATAATATCTGCAGGAGTCTAATATAAGTATGTCTGTATGCATATGCAGGCTTCACTGCTGACCTCTGCCGCATTGACTACGGAGGTCGCCGCACTAAAGCAGGACCTCAAGCGGTCCGAGAAAGAGCTCGGCCTTGCCAAGAGGCAGCTTGAGGAGAACAAAGGTAAGTAATACCTTGTCTATAAAAAGGAAAATATGGTTGCTAACTGACAGGATCATCATGAATGTGCCAGGGGCCACGACCGAAGTGGCGACCTGAAGCAATCATTGTCAGAGGACAAAAACAAAGTGACCAAGGAGCGCACCAAGTGGGAGAAGCAAGAGGCACGGGTGGGCGAGGTGCAGCAAGAGCTCCAGGCTCTCATGATGAAACACGAGACTTTGGAGCTTGACTCGAAGACGCGAGAGTCCGAGCTTGCCGCGCCCTTGAGAGCACAAAGCATGCCAAGGCTGAGGCCCAAAAGGCCCTCTAGAAAATTGAGGCGATGGGGATGATAGCGGCAGGTAAGGCATTCAATATGCAAAGCAAGCATGTGAAAGTAAATTACTTGTTACTTACCCGAGTCCGGAGCTCTCCAGGAGCAGTCGCAGATTTGCCCCACAGCGTGTCGGAAGCCGCAAAATGTTACCAGGCTGAGGAGGGAAGCTCGACGGAGAAGCTGTTCTGGTCTCTGTATACTATGGCCGAACATCCGATGCCTATGAGCGAGCAGCTGAAGGAACTGGTCGAGCTGCACAAGGCGGCCGAACAAGCCATGAGGGGCCTTATAGTTCGGATGTGGCCTGGCGACTCCCTTCCCAACAGCTACTTCGGCCCGGTGAGGCGGCTTGTGGATGCCTGCCCATGGCTGGAGGCCATAAAGCGGTCTGTATGCATCAAATGTGCACGTCGAGCCTTTGCCTGTGCGAAGGCGCACTGGGCCAAGATGGACGCCGAGAAGCTGGTGAAGGAGGGGCCGCCGCAGGGCAAGGATCATCGCCACCCCGAGATGTATTATGAGGGTGTCCTGAAGGGTGCCCGTCTTGTGGTGGACGAGTGTGCGAAGGATGTAATTTTTGAATGAACTTGCTCGTGTGATCCTGTATTATGAAAACTTGTTCATGTGCTCTATGAAACGCTTGTTGGAATTTAAAATATTACCTTCTGTGCGGCTTTTTATCAAATCTGAGAGATGGCCAGTCATCGGCTTCTTCCCACATGCCACGAGTGTTGGGGTGTTCGGGATAAACCTGAGCACTCTTTTTCCCATTGTTGGGTCCTTCGAGGGATGTGCTCAGCACAACGAACAAGGCAACCGGACTATAATGCTTTATCACTCTCACTTAGCCATAGAAGTCTACAATTTTAAATTTTGGCGAAGCCCCTAGTATTCGGAAGGCGGAATTCGGGGCGCTATACACACCTTAAGACGGACAAAGCCGACTCCTCGCTCTAAGCGGCATAAGTCTTTAGGGACTCGAGACCTCTCGAACAGCGACCAGCTCTCGCCTTATCATGACAGTCAGTTTTAGCTTTCTCTACTGAGGTGCTTAGCCCAGATGAACCGGGGCACAATCGCAGTAGTTCTCCCAGTGCTACCTTAGCCGATATAGCGGAACGTAAGGTATCAAAACATGGGTGCCGGGCAAACCCAACTATTGACCCAAGACATGATTCGGAGCAGATGCATATAATGCTATAAGTTCGGGGTGCCGCACTATCGAAAGTGTTCGGACTTCTCACGCCGTATCATGGGGTATGCTGAAGCCCCTGGCGTATTGGCCGTACCAGAGTGTACGGGTGCTGAATGTCATGAATGAACATATATATACATATATATATATTTATAAGAAAGAATAGAGAATGAGGTAATAGTCTAGTTCTATGCATTGTTTATTCAAAAAGGTGCATCGAAGCAGAATGATACAAGTAGTGCGATAAGCAAAAGGTGGGACTATTTGACATGTCCCTGTCGGTGTCAAAACCGGCGGATCTCGGGTAGGGGGTCCCGAACTGTGCGTCTAGGCCGGACGGTAACAGGAGGCAAGGGACATGAAGTTTTACCCAGGTTCGGTCCCTCTCGATGGAGGTAAAACCCTACGTCCTGCTTGATTAATATTGATGATATGGGTAGTACACGAGTAGATCTACCATGAGATCGGAGAGGCTAAACCCTAGAAGCTAGCCTATGGTATGATTGTTGTTGTGTATGTTGTCCTACGGACTAAAACCCTCCGGTTTATATAGACACCGGAGAGGGTTAGGGTTACACAAGGTCGGTTACAATGGTAGGAGATCTACGTATCCGTATCGCCAAGCTTGCCTTCCACGCCAAGGAAAGTCCCTTCCGGACACAGGACGGAGTCTTCAATCTTGTATCTTCATAGTCCAGGAGTCCGGCTGAAGGTATAGTCCGGCCATCCGGACAACCCCTAATCCAGGACTCCCTCAGTAGCCCCCGAACCAGGCTTCAATGAAGATCAGTCCGGCGCGCAGATTGTCTTCAGCATTGCAAGGCGGGTTCTCCTCCAAATTCCGTGTACCTATTGAATAAAGTCCGGTTTCTTGTAGATGTTGCGCTCCTTGGCTTCTACTCCCAATAATGGTCGCTTCCCACGTGTCAAACGAATATGAAAAGTCTGAGTGTTTTTACATTCACACCCCTAGCTGCGTAAATGAGTTGACCTATTTAAGGGGACGAGGATTTAGATCCAAACCACATCTTCCCCCCTTCGCGAGTGTTCATTAGAGCGCATCCGACAAAGGTCCATTCCACCATGGCCAGCCGTCACGACTCCTCCTCTCGCCCTTCCAGCCCTAAGCCTGGATATTGGGAGAGATGCTCCATCCCGCATAGCGAGCTAGTGACGCTCCAGACCAAGGGATTTCTCCCCCCGGCCTATATGGTCCCGGTTCGAGCCGGCCTTGCCATCTATAATGGCGGAGAGCAAGCGGAGAGTGCCCCTAATCCCTCCAAAGGAGAGTGGGTGTGCCTCGTCCTTTATTTAATAAGGGGGCTCGGATTTCCAATCCATCCATTTCTCCGGGGGCTCCTGGAGTTCTATGGCCTCCAGCTACACAATCTCATGCCTGCCTCCGTATTGCATATCACAGGCTTCGTAGCCCTCTGCGAGCTGTTTTTGGGTATCGAGGCTCATTTCGGGCTATGGAAAAGGTTATTCTGCCTTGTGCCCCGCTCTAAGGAGGGGTCAATGTATCAAGTGGGCGGAGCCGAAGTGTGGCTCATCGCCGGGACCGGATATCTATCCGGAACCCCAAAGAAGGCGTCCGAAGACTGGCCCTCAGAATGGTTTTATATAGAAGATGTACCACTGCCGGATCCTGTCCGGATCGGCCTCCCTGAATTCGACAGTGCTCCCTTAAAGAAGCGCCTAAGCTGGCGTCCATAGAGCCCTCAGAGGGAAAGTGACAGGGACATCATTTACCTGATGGGCCGAATAAGATTGTTAGCCCATTCCGGACTAACCATGATCGGGGTTATGGCC
>NC_041388.1:562324996-562347806 GCF_002162155.2 Triticum dicoccoides | reverse complement strand
GTGCAACCGCTTCAGTATGGAAGCCACCCCATGTGGGACTTCAACGGGGAGGACAACGCCACCCGCTACGGCCGTAAGGGGCCGGATTCAGCTGCCACTCTACTAAAGATCTTGTCCACTTTGTACAAGGGAGAAGAGGAGGAATTTCTCCGCGTCAACCCACAGGGTGGATTCTCTATCCACAATCCCCCAAGCTGGGTAAGCGGTCGTATTTACTTGCCCATCCGTTTTGTATTCCCATTGTTAAATATTCAGTCTGACGACTTCAACGCAGGAACTGCGCCGGGCTGTTAAGGAAATAAGTAGCCCTCCTCCACAACCCGAGGACCCAGGACAGTCCCTCGACCCAGCCTCCCAAGAGGATCCGGACATATCTGTGGAGCTGATTGATGGAGTGTTCCATCAATTGAGCAAGGACAACGCCTTGGTGACTATTATGGTCGATTACCCACGGCTAATCCCGGCCTCCTAGGTAACTGAGATCGAAGTACCAGTACCCCGAATAGGTGTCTACCCTCTCGTGTTTTTAGTTTCCTGATTACAACCGAACGTTCCAGGGGAGGTTTTTAAGGCGGAAGGCCGAACCTGCGGCGACAAGCCAATGAGGGGCCGCAGGGCCCCGTGGGCAGAAAAGAAGTGCAATCCGGACCGAGGCGTCAACGCAAAGGTATGGCGCGCCCCCTTATCCCAGGTGTTATACCTTTGAGGCACATTGACACTCGTGCTCTCTTCAGGACAAAGAGACCTCGCAGGACTATATCCGGAGAGGCTGCCAATCGCGCCTCCACCAGCCAGGCTCCAAAGCCTGGTCCGGAGGCGGAGGCGAACACAAGGCGCGCTCCAGACACTCCTCCAATGGAGGATGTGGACGGGTTGTCTGCCACCAACTCTGAGGTGGAGAGTGCCATGAACCACAGGCGTCGCCAGACAATTCTTCTAGAAGCTTTTTCTCCCAAGGGGCGTTAGATGCCTTCAACTCGGGAGATGCGTACCTCCGTGCCGCTCAAAATGGTCTAGCCAGAGCCACGGAGCAATATGTAAAAGACATACGGGTAAGAAAATTTTGGTAATTATATGTATATACCAGTAGCCCCCGAGACTTGAAACAGTTAGAATAACTGATTTAAGGATCATTTGTTATGCAAGTTCTTACAAAAAGGAATTCCCTACTATCCAAGGAGCTGGAAGAGTGCAAAGCCCAACTTGAGGCCGCACTAGCCGTGGCAGGGGAGCCCAAGGAGACCCCCTCTGGTAATATACACTTCGAAAGATAAGTATTTTGCGAAGCATGGCATGGGTGCGAATCTGACAAATGAAATTGCAGATGGCACCGGATTGAATCTGGAAAGGCAACACCTCCTACGCCAGCTAAAGGCTGGTGAGAAGGTGTTGACAAAGGTGAGGCGGGAGAAGAACGATCTCCAAGATGCCAACACCAAGCATCTGTAGGTGTGCTTACAGGTCGTCCTGCAGAGGAGATGCCCGGTTCTACAGGTGACCTTCTTCCCGAGCTCTCGCAACTGCTCGATCGAGTTCGGCAGGCGATGCAAGGTGTCGCCCAGGCCCTGTGGCCATCCGTCTCCATGCCCGAAGGTCTTGGAGAGCTTGCGGAGAAGCTAAAGGGAGCACGGCGGCGCTTCCGATTGTGGAAGATATCGGCCTACCATCAAGGCGCTAGGGAGGCCTGGGCCATGGTGAAGACGCCTTACGCAAAGGCTGACCCCAACCACATGGCCGAGGTCGGTCCTGTAGGGCATGATGGGAAGGAGATCCCTGTAAGCTTAGTATACAGCCAAGTAGAGTTGGCCGCAAAGTATTCCCAGCACGACTGTAAATTAGACAGCCTATTAGATGGTACTGAAGAGGAATACAATCAGTCAAAATGAGTATGTAATTTAATTGACATTTATAATGCCTTCTAGCCGGATTGTAGATCATTTGTCAGGGCCGACCTTTTCGCTTCAGCCTCGGGACCTGACGGTCCGAAGTGTGTCCGAATTCCCATGCGGTTATATAGGAACCGGGGAATGCATGGAGACCAGGCGTAGGGGTAATTAGTGCGTGAACAGAAAAGTGCCCGACTAGTTATGTTATATTACATGGTTAGTAAGAAACATCTTCCAGGGAGAATAGTTCTATTAGGGGTTCCTTTCCCTGGGAGGCATGCCCTAAGGTGCGTGTCCATGATGCGAAAAGAAACGCAGGAAAAACATCTGGGGGCGTATAGATAAAAAAAAGATCATCTTTAGTTCACCGACCGAATATTCCCTTACGAACACTAGCTTTTGGCTTCACCCAGTCTGAGGTACACGTTCGGCTGACCCGGCAGTAACAATCGCAGAGGTGCTTCCTTTACCACCTAGCCGAACAATCAGGAACGTAGGGGTAAGCACAGGAGCCAGGCAACCCAGCTTGGCCAAAACTTAAGTCATATCGATGCATATAATGGTGAATAAAAGGTACATGCGGAAGTGTGACACATGTGTTGGGCATGAAGCCCGTATGAATAAGCTTCTGTTTAAAGAAGCCCCCAGGTTTAATGAGCGCGGATAGCGCATCACTTTATGAGCCTTTAAAGGCTATAAGAGAGAGAGAAAGAGAGAAGAAGAGAAATGTAAGACAGAAAATATATAAAAAATGGACAGAGGAAGGAGACGAACACAGAGTCCGGCGCTAGGCATAGAATCTTCGGACACGGGCTGCGTTCCATGGGTTCAGCTCGAGTCGGTTATCCAATGCATCCCGCAGGCGGTACGCTCCACCAGTCAGGACTTGGTCAATTATGAAGGGACCTTCCCACTTGGGCTTGAGTTTGTCCTTTTTCTTGTCCAGTAGTCGTAGAACTAATTCGCCAACGTTGTAATTTTTGGCCCGTACTTCTCTGCTTTGGTATCTTCGAGCCTGCTGATGATAGAATGCGGAACGGGCTTTTGCCACGTCACGCTCCTCCTCCAATGCATCCAAGCTATCCTGCCGATCGAGCTCGGCTTCTCTTTCTTCGTACATGCGCACTCGAGGTGAGTCATGAATTATGTTGCAAGGCAAAACTGCCTCTGCGCCGTACACCATAAAGAATGGTGTGTATCCGGTTGTGTGATTCGGCGTGCTCCGCAGCCCCCAGAGTACGGAGTCGAGCTCCTATACCCAGTGCGTGTTAGATTCCTTGAGGGATCGCACTAATCTGGGTTTGATGCCGCTCATGATAAGACCATTTGCACGTTCGACCTGGCCGTTAGTTTGTGGGTGATAGATGGAAGCATAATCGAGCTTGATGCCCATGTTTTTGCACCAGAGTTGTACCTCGTCGGCCGTGAAGTTCGTGCCGTTATCAGTGATGATGTTGTGGGGGACGCCGTAATGGTGTACAACGCCGGATATAAAGTCTATCACCAGTCCGGATTCAGCCGTCTTAACAGGCTTGGCTTCTATCCATTTGGTGAACTTATCCACCATGACCAATAAGTATTTTTTCTTGTGGGTTCCGCCTTTAAGGGGTCCAACCATGTCAAGCCCCCAGACCGCGAAGGGCCAAGTAATGGGGATAGTTTGGAGGGCGGTGGGTGGCATGTGGCTTTGGTTTGCAAAGAGCTGGCAACCGGTGCATCGTTGGACTAAGTCCTGAGCGTCTGCCCGGGCCGTCGGCCAATAAAGGCCCGTATGGAAGGCCTTGCTTACAAGGGACCGAGCTACAGCGTGATGACCGCCGAGTCTGGCATGAATTTCAGCCAGGAGGTTCCGCCCCTCCTCTTCGAAGATGCACCTTTGAAGGACTCCTGTAGTGCTTTTCTTATAAAGCTCTCGCTCGTGGACTCTGTAGGCTTTGGATCGCCGCACTATGCAGCGTGCCTCATTCTGGTCCTCGGGGAGTTCCTGCCTAGTAAGGTAGGCGAGGAATGGTTCTGTCCACGGGGCGATGACGACCATTATTACGTGGGCTGAAGGTGTTATTTCATTGGTAGAGCCTCCGATTGTGTGAGGATGTTCGGTGTCAGGCAGTGCAGTTGGGTCCGGGCTGTTATTGTTGGGCTCCCCTTCCCATACTATGGATGGCTTGAACAGCCTTTCCAAGAAGATGTTGGGGGGGGACTACATTGCGTTTTGCGCTGATGCGTGCCAGGACATCTGCCGCCTAATTATTTTCCCGAGCTATATGGTGAAATTCAAGCCCCTCGAACCGAGCTGGCATTTTTAGGACGGCGTTGCGGTAAGCTGCCATTTTTGGATCCTTGGCATCGAAGTCTCCATTTATTTGGGATATTGCGAGGTTCGAGTCCCCGCGCACCTCTAGGCGTTGAATGCCCATGGATACTGCCATCCGAACACCATGTCAAAGGGCCTCATATTCGGCTGCATTGTTGGAGTGTACATAATATGGAGTACATATTGAACTGTGTCTCCTGTGGGGGACGTCAAAACGACGCCGGCCCCCAGTCCAGCCAACATCTTGGAGCCGTCGAAATGCATTATCCAATTTGAATATGTGCCTTCCTAATGTGAGCCTCAAGTCGAAAACGCATTTTTCCGGGTTGAGCTTGATGTCGTATGTTCGGAGGTTATCAAATGTGAGCCTCAAGTCGTCTACTAGAGATTCAACATGTCTTGTTTTGACGACCACATCATCTACATATGCCTCCACTGTTTTGCCGATCTGTCTTGCCATACATGTCTGAATCATGCGCTGATATGTTGCGCCGGCGTTTCTGAGCCCGAAGGGCATCGTGTTGAAGCAGAATGGGCCGTATGGTGTCATAAATGCAGTTGCGGCTTGGTCTGGTTCTGCCATCTTGATTTGATGGTAGCCGGAATATGCGTCGAGGAAACACAACGAATTGTGTCCTGCGGTAGCGTCAATAATTTGATCGATGTGGGGGAGGGGGAAGGGATCCTTTGGGCAAGCCTTGTTAAGGTCTTTAAAATCAACACACAGGCGCCAGGATTTGTCCTTCTTTGGTACCATCACCAGGTTTGCTAGCCAGTCCGGATATTTTATATCTCTGATGAATCCGGCCTCCAATAGGTTTGCTAGCTCCTCTCCCATGGCCTGTCTCTTAAGTTTGGAAAAATGCCGAAGAGCCTGTTTGACAGGTTTGAATCCTGTTTGGATATTTAAGTTGTGCTCGGCGAGCCTGCGTGGGATTCCTGCCATGTCTGAAGGGTGCCAGGCAAAAATGTCCTAGTTCTCTCATAGGAACTCTCGCAGTGCGGCATCTACGCCAGGGTTTAACTTTGCCCCGATGGAAGCTGTTTTATTGGGGTCCGTTGGATGGACTTGGAATTTGACTATTTCGTCTGCCGGTTTAAAGGAGGTGGACTTGGATCTTTTGTCGAGTACCACATCGTCCCTATTCACCGTAGAGCGCAGCGCAGTCAGTTCCTCGGCCGCTAGGGCTTCGGATAGTGCCTCGAGGGGCAGTGCGGCTGTCTTGTTTTCGGCGCGGAGTGCTATGTCCGGATCACTAGCGAGAGTGATGATCCCGTTAGGCCCGGGCATCTTGAGCTTCATGTACCCGTAATGGGGTATTGCTTGGAAGATTGTAAACGCTTCCCGCCCTAGCAGAGCGTGATAACCGCTGCTGAACGGAGCCACATGGAACATGACCTCTTCAGACCTGTAATTATCCGGCATGCCGAACACCACATCTAGTGTGATTTTTCCTGTAAAGCGCGCTTCCTGACTGGGGATTATTCCTCTAAAGGTTGTCCTGCTTCGCTCAATGCGGTTCCAGTCTATTTCCATTTTTTGAAGGGTTTCCTCATAAATGAGGTTCAATTCGCTGCCGCCGTCCATGAGTACCTTGGTAAGACGAAAGCCGTCCACTATTGGACTGAGGACCAATGCGGCTAGTGCTCTGGCTATTCGGAATTTAGGTTCATCACTGGCGTTAAAGGTAATAGCCGTGTCACTCCATGGGTTTATTGTTGCTACTTCGTAGACTTCAGCAAGGCTGCGGAGTGTCCTTTTTCGCATATTATTTGATGCGGAAGTCTCGAAGACTGTTAATACCGTATTGGTGTCTCTAGGGTGGCTTTTTGTGGCCTCCGGAATTAGGAGATTTTCGCCGATTTTGGCCACCTGCCGGAGTATCCAACATGCTCTGAGGCTGTGAGTTGGTGTGGCGTCCTCTGTACTATGAATTTTACAGGGTCTATTGAGCCATCCTTCCAGTACGGTTCCATGCCCTGTAGAGGGTTTTTGCTTTTTAGTGCTTGACCCGGGTGTCTGGTGATGATGCACCCTTTTATTTCGGACTGGGTTTGTATTCAGGGCCGGATTGTCCCAAAATTTGATTTCGGTTTTCCAGGCGCTTTCCATCGCACAGTACTTTCGTACAATGGATGCCAAGTAAGCGAAGTGTGTAATATCACGGCGACTTATGGCGTTGAGTATTCCCTTGTCCGTGCAATTATTGCAGAAGATTGAGATTGCGTCTTCCTCGCGGCAGTCCCTTAGCCTGTTCTTAACCAGGAGGAATCTGGCCCAGTAATGATGTACTGTTTCATTGGGCTCTTGCCTGATTTTGGATAGATCGCTTATGTTGGGGTGGGTGGGTGGAATTAAATCCGAAGCCTCACCCCATCTGAGGCTCACAGGCCGAGGAATTTCTGAACTAGAAAATTTGGATTCCTGGATGTTGTCCAATGAATCCAGCCCGTCGCCTGACTCTAAGTTCAGGTCTTGAGTGATATCCTCCCCTCCGCGGGTATCCGGCTTGGAGGGATCGGGAATCCGGACGTAGCGAGTCCTTAAGATAGATGAAGGGTCGCCGCACTGTCCCTCTACCACGGCAACGTGATGGGTGACTTGGAGAGAGTTAATCTCTCTCAGATCAGGTTTAGGCCCAATCTGGTCATAATCCATAGCGACTCCTAGGGCAGCGAAGCGATCCAAGAGCTCATTTATGGAGGAGAGCTCCATTGGATCTAACTGCTCGGCGAGTTCCGAGCTGACATGAAGATTGTTTTCGATGGCTCGAGAGGTCATCGTCGGCTCAGAAGACGAACAGGCGGTCATAAGAAAACCACCTAGCCGGAGGGTTTGGCCGACAGCCAAAGTTCCCTTAGCAACGGTGCCGTCTTTAAAACGGGGCGATGCATCCTTCCTGATGGCGACGACACAGAGGAACTCTCAATGAAAGCACCAATGTCGGTGTCAAAACCGGCGGATCTCGGGTAGGGGGTCCCTAACTGTGCGTCTAGGCCGGATGGTAACCGGAGGTAAGGGACACGAAGTTTTACCCAGGTTCGGGCCCTCTCGATGGAGGTAAAACCCTACGTCCTGCTTGATTAATATTGATGATATGGGTAGTACAAGAGTAGATCTACCACGAGATCGAAGAAGCTAGCCTATGGTATGATTGTTGTTGTCTATGTTGTCCTACGGACTAAAACCCTCCGGTTTATATAGACACTGGAGAGGGTTAGGGTTACACAAGGTTGGTTACAATGGTAGGAGATCTACGTATCCGTATCACCAAGCTTGCCTTCCACGCCAAGGAAAGTCCCTTCCGGACACAGTACGGAGTCTTCAATCTTGTATCTTCATAGTCCAGGAGTCCGGCTGAAGGTATAGTCCGGACAACCCCTAATCCAGGACTCCCTCAGTCCCCTCCAAGGGAAAGCTGAGGAATGGTATTTAAAGTAAGTACTTCACTCGTCATCGGAGACCACCTGGTAGTTCCGTGGTGCGACGTGGGTTTTTGCCTCCTTGGTTGTTGCATCATGTGTCCGGCAATCGTACTGCCTGACGGGGTTTCCAGAGATTAAAATCCTGAAAGAGAGAAAAGTAACAAAGCGGGAAGCCCCTAGTGCGGTTGAGCCGTGTCTTGGGGCGTGCCATAGTCGTGCCCCCCTCCCCACCTATGCCCATGGTATTTCCAATGCGTAATTATGTACGCGTGGCACATATTTTGCCGTTTGACTGGTACTGGGGTGGGGGCCGCATTGCTATGCGAGCTCGGAACGTGCCAGGCGGTCTTGTTGCCGATTACTCTGGGCGCGCTTGAAGGTGTCCGGGTCTTTAATCGCCGAACTGGTGGATTGCCTTAAGAGGCTGCTTTGTGCTTCTGCTGCGAGGGCCGCAGTGTGCTCCTCCGTGCGGAGAGAGCGCTCTGTGTTTCCATTGACTGTGATGACCCCCCGAGGTCCTGGCATCTTGAGCTTGAGATATGCATAGTGCGGTACCGCGTTGAATCTCGCAAATGTGGTTCGCCCGAGTAGTGCATGATAGCCGCTGCGGAACGGGACTATATCAAAGATTAACTCCTCGCTTCGGAAGTTACCCGGGGATCCGAAGACCACCTCCAGTGTGACTGAGCCTGCGTAATGGGCCTCTACACCTGGTATGACGCCTTTAAAGGTCGTTTTTGTGGGTTTGATCCTTGAGGGGTCTATACCCATTTTGCGCACAGTGTCCTGATAAAGCAGGTTCAGGCTGCCGCTGCCGTCCATGAGGACTCGAGTGAGGTGAAATCCGTCGATGATTGGGTCTAGGACCAGTGCGGCGAATCCGCCATGATGGATACTAGTGGGATGGTCCCTGAGATCGAAAGTGATCGGACAGGAGGACCATGGGTTGAACTTTGGGGCGACTGGCTCCAACGCGTATACATCCCTTAACACACGCTTCCGCTCCCTCTTGGGGATGTGGGTTGCGTATATCATGTTCACCGTCCGCACTTGTGGGGGGAACCTCTTCTGCCCTCTGGTGTTTGGCTGCCGGGGCTCCTCCTCATCATCGCTATGTAGCCCCTTATCTTTGTCTTTGGCGTTTAACTTGCCGGCCTGCTTGAACACCCAACATTCCCTGTTGGTGTGGTTGGCTGGCTTGTCGGGGGTGCCATGTATTTGGCATGAGCGATCGAGTATACGGTCCAAACTGGACGGGCCCGGAGTGCTTCTTTTGAATGACTTTTTCCACTGACCGGGTTTAGAGCCTCTGAATCCGGCATTGACTGCCGTATCCTCAGTATTGTCGCTATTGATGCGGCGCTTATGTTTGTTGCGACGTGGCCTGCCATTGCTATCCTTGGTATCTGAAGTACCGCCGTTCTTTGATATGTTATTGCTGCGAGCCAGCCACCTGTCTTCTCCCGCGCAAAAGCGGGTCATGAGTGTTGTGAGGGCTGCCATGGATTTCAGCTTTTCCTGGCCAAGGTGCCGGGTGATCCACTCGTCGCGGATGTTGTGCTTAAAAGCTTCTAGGGCCTCTGCATCCGGACAGTCAACGATTTGATTTTTCTTTGTCAGGAACCATGTCCAGAATTTCCTGGCCGATTCCTCTGGCTGCTGAATTATGTGGCTCAAGTCATCGGCCTCTGGTGGTCGCACATAAGTGCCCTGGAAGTTGTCGAGGAATGCAGCTTCCAAATCTTCCCAACAGCCTATGGATTCTGCTAGCAGGCTATTCAGCCAATGCCGAGCTGGTCCTTTGAGTTTGAGTGGGAGGTATTTTATGGCCTGTAGATCATCACCGCCGGCCATGTGGATGTGTAGGAGGAAGTCCTCGATCCATACCGCAGGATCTGTTGTGCCGTCGTATGATTCTATATTTACGGGTTTGAAACCCTTTGGGATTTGGTGATACATTACTTGGTCTGTGAAGCATAGGGGGTGTGCGGCGCCTCTGTATTGGGCTATGTCGCGACGCAGCTCAAATGAGTCTTGTCTGCTGTGTTCGGCCAGGCCGGATTTACTTTTACTGTATCCAGCGTGACAGTTATCGTCCCACGTGGTGGCGCGCCCTCATGATCCGTAGATCAATCTTGCGTATTTTTCTTTGTCCTTCAATACGTCTCGCAGGTCTAGCGTGTTTCCCCGTGCCTTGACATTTTTATTTGAGTGGCGTCGGGGTGCGGGATGAGATTTTGGCTGAAATGCCTCTCTGTCACGGCCACGAGGTGGCCGATCAGCCGCGTCATACGCTGGAGATGTAGGCTTTAATGCTTCCTCCTCCAGTCGGGGTAGCAACCTACGCTTTGGGTAACTCTTGGAGGGGCGTTTGAGTTCATATTCATCGGCCACAAGGACATCAGTCCATCTGTCAGCTAGCAAATCTTGATCATCTTGAAGCTGCTGCTGCTTTTTCTTAAGGCTATTTGTCGTGGCTATAAGCCGGCGCTTGAAGTGCTCTTGCTCGACGGGATCCTCAGGCATGACAATTTCGTCATCGTCGAGGCTTGCCTCGTCTTCGGAGGGAGGCATGTAATTATCATCCTCCGCCTTTCCATCTGCCGCTCTCTCGGGAGGGCTGGCTTCTCCATCCTCCTGCTCTAAATCTTGCTGGAGGGGATTGTTGTCGTCTTCGGCACTGTCCGGAGTGCTATTATCTCCTGTGCCGGTGTCACCACTTTTGCTTTGGTGAGACTTAGAGCGGCGCTTGGGTTGTTTCTTGGAGGGGTCATCCTCCGCTGTCTCGTTGCCATTGCCTTCTTTGGGTGTGTCCACCATGTATATATCATATGATGAGGTGGATGTCCAGTGCCCTGTGGGCAGTGGTTCCTCTTCGTCTCCCGCATCGTCGTCCATACCGTCGATGCCTTCGGATTCGAAGTCGAGCATGTCGGTCAAATTGTCGACAGTCGAGCATCGTCGTCCATACTGTTGAAAGTTGGTCGTTGGATGAAGCCAATCCAACGGTACAAAGATGGCAAATCTGAGCACTATTGGCCGTTGGGTATCATCCACCAGATTCTGCCACATGTATAATCTAGAAGACTCCATGGTTGAACTTAATTCATGACTAAGGGCCTCTTTGATTCATAGGATTGCGGAAACACAGGAATAGGAAAAAAGTAGGATTGGAATGGCTTGTTCATTGGATCCCTATAGGATTTGAGTTTGTTTGATTGTGTCACATGAAAAACAAAGGATTTCTTTCAAGAGGTTGGAGTGCATGTTAGAATTCCTGTGAAACGTATTACAAATGAATCCTTAGGAAAATATTCCACATGATTCAATCCTACGAATCAAACGACCAACATAGGAAAAATTCCTAAGGATTCTAATCCTTCAAAGATCCTATGAAAATCCTTTGAATCAAACAGACCCTAACTATGCTTAGGCAACGTTATTAGTTCTTCAAAACGAGAGAAATTAGTTGGCAAGCTGTCGGTGTCAAAACCGGCGGATCTCGGGTAGGGGGTCCCGAACTGTGCGTCTAAGGCAGATGGTAACAGGAGGCAGGGGACACGATGTTTTACCCAGGTTCGGGCCCTCTTGATGGAGGTAAAACCCTACGTCCTGCTTGATTATTCTTGATAATATGAGTAGTACAAGAGTTGATCTACCGTGAGATCGGAGAGGCTAAACCCTAGAAGCTAGCCTATGGTATGATTGTATGTTGTCCTACGGACTAAAACCCTCCGATTTATATAGACACCGGAGGAGGCTAGGGTTACACAAGGTCGGTTACAAAGGAGGAGATATACATATCCGTATTCCCTAGCTTGCCTTCCACGCCAAGTAGAGTCCCATCCAGACACGGGACGAAGTCTTCAATCTTGTATCATCATAGTCCAACAGTCCGGCCAAAGGATATAATCCGGCTGTCCGGATACCCCCTAATCCAGGACTCCCTCACAAGCCTAAGGGAATCTTGCCACATTTTTTTTGTATGTCATGTGGGGCCTTAGTGTGGCTTGCCTAAGGTGTGGCTTGATCCAAACACTCACCTAAGTTAATCAAACTTGCCTAACCTTACATTCCACCAGATTTTGCCACAAGTTAGAATCCAGAAAGCTCCACATGTAGAAGCATAATGCACAAACCACCAGAATCTCATGCGTGCAATGCACGTGTACCTTACTAGTACTAGTTGGTAGTAGTAAGAAACAAATTCCAGTTTTGGCACGAGCTCGTACTGCGGGAGCACCACAAGGCCTGCCGCAGGATTTACATTTCCCTCTCGGGGCCCACGGGACCGAACTTCAGTGGCTTAGTGCCCGGCCTATAAGTCAATGACATGCGGACCTTAAATGCGGCCGGCCCACATGTCATTATCATGGTGGTGGCGTGGTTCGCAACTCACTCATTTGAGATGAACCGGCCGGTGGTGGCGTGGTCGTGGCAAGGGTGCCACAGCTGGGCGTTGGGGCGTTACGAAGCGTAGATGGCCACACCGGTGGGTACTCCCTGTAGTACTCCCTCCGGTCCTTTTTACTCTGCATATTAGGTTTGTCCGAAGTTAATCTCATCCAACTTTGACCAAGTTTATATAAAAATTTATAGACATTCACATAACAACACCAATATCATTAGATTCATCTTGGAATATGTTTTTATATTATATTTATTAGATATTATAGATGCTAATAATTTCTAATATAAATTTGGTCAAACTTGGCAAAGTTTGACTTTTGGAAAATCCAATGTGCAGAGTAAAAAGGACCGGAAGGAGTACATAAGTACTCCAGCTGAGGATTGATGCCCGAGATGAAATGTGTCACAGCCGCTGGATGAAAATTCGATGGTGCGGGAGTACGGATTGGAGCACAGCAGCGGAGCAGGCAAACCGCGTCCAATCGGGTGTGTCTGTGGTCGAAAGTTCATGGTCGCCGCAGTTCAGCTGCCCCGCATGTCATGCACACAAATGCAGAGGAGCGGTGGGTCCGAGAGGGATGAGCGGCACATTGGGGGGATGACGATCCCCTGACGCGAAAAATCCTACCATTCTATCATTGACATGTGGGACCCATAAGCATGGGTCCCACCTGTCAGCGAAGGAAAGGCATGGCAAGGCAGTGAAAGCCACTTCAGAGGATTCATGTCCACGTCGGGGGACATCGTGCCGTGGGTTGGACCGGCGTCATGGGAATCGCGTGTGGGTGTGGCAGTGGTAGAAACAAGAAACGTGATGGTCGCCGTGGTTCAACTTCCATGGACAAGCTGTCATGTCTGCTAACACGTGTATATCAAAACTAGAGTGTTTATATTTCAAGCACGTGAACAAGTATTATTCTACTACTTTGGATCCATTGCAACGCACGGGCCAGCACATTGGTAGTAGTAGTGTCCATCTCTATCTCTAGAGGCCTTCCCTCGTTCATTCTTTTCTCTCACAAGATAAACTACTCATACAAATGCATCTTGATGTTTCGTGGAATGCACGAGGATGATTCCTTGGGGGTTTCTCCAGCGCGGTGTGGCCGTAGTTGCAAGTTTACACCCCTTGAGATGCTGACGTTGAGGGGCACTCGGATTTCCTCCGACGAGCAGGTAAGATGAGTTTGATCACGTAGTAAATGCATTCTAAAGACTACTTCCGTGTCCATTTCCTAATTCTCCCCCTGCCCACTGTTTCACAGGTTAGGCTTGGTACGAGTGGAGATTGGCTTGCATATGTACGGGGTTTGGATGCAAATGAAGACGAAGAGGAGGTGAAGAAGCCGAGGAGAATCGGTTCCCGATGGAGAAGTAAATGGGAGAAGTGGCGTGCAGGTAGTTGATTAGACGGCTAGGTAGACTAAACGAAAAGGCTATGCGGGTAGACTGATGAGTCGTACCTGTTCGTGTACGTGCCCATCCATCCTGATAGGTTGGAACTATGCATGCAAACATGTAAAAAAATGTGTCGTAGTTATTTTTTGAGCACATGAGTGGGAGACACAACATTCTCTGGTTAAGGAATACTCCCTCCGTTTAGGTGAGTATAAGTCACCTTATGAAAATCGGGTTTTCCCAAAACCTTTAGGCGTGGAGCATTAACTTCCTGCTCGATCCCCTCCCAGCCTCGTTAGCCAGCGTTCTCTTCCTCTACTGCCGCGTTCTACCTTTCCGTTTTTCCTCTTCTCAAGTGTGGAACGATCTGCATGCCGTCCTTGATGCACCAGAACGACCACTGCATGCATCGCGGCAGGGCGTTGATTGGGCATGCACAAGAATTTGGTTCTGCTCGCAATATGGATGATACCTGAACGATGAAGTGAATAGGCATGCTAGCACGGGAGACCTATTTCCGCTATACAATATTGGAGTACTCATGTTCCTACTAGTAGTAGTAGTACAACTATGGTACACTTGATGGTTAAAATACTATTCATCCGGTCCTCACAGTGAAGTGACAACACCCTGTGCCTGACACTAGTCCAGGCGGCGTGTTCGGGTTACCAAAGTCACACTCACCTTGTGCACTGCGCAGTCTGTCACCACCGATGTACAGCACATTGGAGCCTCGCCTCGTCTCCCTCTCCGCTCCCATAGCACCACTCCATCTCCATCACCTTCTCCGTCTCCGTCTCCTTCTCCATCTCACTGTGACCCCGTGTACCATCGCCTCACTCGCCTCCCCCAGTACCACTATTCCCTCGCTAGCTGCTCCAGCACCGACATCCTTCTCCCCCGTAAATCAAGCCCCCTTCCAAACTCCACCATGGCCGAACGCGAACCGCGCAGCATCCATATGAGCCATGATTGGAGCAATCTCCCCAATGACATCCTCGACCTCTGTTGTTCGTGAATGGATATGTTGAGCGCCCTGCGGCTGGCTACATGCTCGAGGGACATGCACACGGCCATCATCGAAGCGAGGCGTAAGCTTTTCAAGACACCCTACTTGCTGCTATCTGGTCTTGCGAGATTGTCTCACCATGATACGGAGGCGTGCATGATACCCCTCGACTTCAATCCGATCTCCATTAGCCGAAACTTCTTTGTAGGTATGTAGTGGGTCGTCGTACATCATTTCCCTCGACATCGATCCGATCACCATCGCCTAAAACTTCTTGGCAGGTATGTACTGGGTCGGCATGAACTCCCACTGGATGGCTGCCTTCAGGGAAGACGGTAAAAAGTTAGTGCTCGTGAACTTCCAGACCTCCCATGAGATTATCCTTCCTCCGTTGGATTATATAGAGTATTACCATCACGGTCCAAGTCATCTAGATTACTACGTCAGTTAGACGGACCTTGTTTTGCAGAAGATTGTAATTTGCCAAGTGCCCTCACGACATGCGAATTACGCAGACTTCAAGCTAATTTCCTCGTTCGATCGCGGACTCGCCTATCTTTACGCTGGTGCCTTCTTTAGCTGGAGACAACTCGGCTTGCAGTGGATCATCGTCAAAGCTGATACACACTTTTGTGATGCTATTGAACACAATGGCATCATCTACGCGATCGACAAAGCAGATGGCACCACGTATTGCTGGGACGGCACGTGTAAGTTGTTTCCGTCTCATGTTAATGATGACTCCATGACACTGTTTGAATTTTTTGTGATGATTGGCATATCCCTGTTTGAGCAGAATTTGAGTAGAACTATGGCAATGTATTAGAGACGCCATAAATTAGCTATATTTGGAATGAGTTAATTCATGCGATTGTGAGCATATCATTACAGCCAATTTATACCCTGAATAATCAAACAGTTAGGAATATATGGATATTATCCTTATTTTGCAGTAATCTATATACTACTACTAAATATGAGTGTGTATCAATGGCCATGTTAGTTTCCTCATTTTCATGATGTAGAAACATGCACCACACTGTTGGTTTCATCTAACCATACATTAGGGAAGTAAATGTGCATATGGAGAACTCTAGATTTGGAAGTAGTCAAATCCTGCAATGCTTACCATGTGTACATACCTATATTCACCCTTCAGCAATCAATGGCTAGAATAATATCCTCACAAAAAATTTGCCCATAGAACACGAGTATATACCAATGCATGGTCTGTTAGTTACCTTGAAGAATTTGTTTGTGAGGACAGAACATGATTACATAACATGCATGACATGGTAGTTTCCTGTGAAGAATCGATTGCGAGATAACATGAGTATAACCATGCATGGCACTTCTATATTTTCGAACCCAGTATACATTTCCTTGTATTTTCCTCCTAGTTCCAACGGGGACATATCAATGTTGTTTCTTGCATTATCCTAATCATACTCTGAACAATGCTGATCTTACATTAACAATGCATGTCCTTTTTGATATGATGCAGTGTCCCTACAGTTACTGCCCTTTGTAATCACACCACCTTTGCCAAAAACACGGAAGCACAACTTGATCCTCAATCGATCAGACGACGGCAAAAGACTGATGATCATTCAGACACATGAGCCGGAAAAGTTATATTGCAAAAACCCCACTCTATACAAGTATTGTGTAATACGTGAGTATCCGGACAGTGGTTGTTACGTCTATGAGCAGGATACCAGCTTGTTGGGGCCTTTACGATTTTTTAGTTGGAGGCGGGTAAACAGCCGTGGTTCACACTCTCTGTTTCTCGGACTCAATTATCCGATTAACCAGGAAATCACTGTTGTCAAGGACCTTGATGGCAGAGAGGCTCTATTTTCTATGGAAAACTGTGTCTACACGGCGAGCCCTAGGAGTTCGGGAGCAAACTCCCCTGATTGTCAACGATACATCCTGCAGCCAAAAGAAGGTGAGAATGACAAAGGCATCCAGGATTAACTTTGATCCTTGGATGTCTTAATTACGACAGGCAGTGATGTGGTTCAAGCCTTCAGGTTCATAGGTAATTGGGCTGTTGCATCGAAAGGGTGGAGTACTGGTGTCTCCGGATCATTAGTCGCTGAAGCGGGGCTGCAAATTATGATGGTGTTGGATCATCTCTTCGAATGACTTTGTTGTCTTTGCTGCTGGTTCTGGATGGGTAGTTCTTTCTTTTGTTATGCATATTCCTTGTCATTTGGTCATCCTCGTCTATGTCACTCTTACTATGTAATAGTTGCTTCTATTTAGAATGTCATTCTCGTCTGGATCACGAGAGTCTGAGCGCTGCAGATGGGTGCATTTTGGTGGTGTAGCAAGACTTCTTATGAACTATCATGTCTTGCTGTTTATGTCAGTAGTAGTCACTAGTCAGTGTTTGAATCTTGTATATATCATTGTTTCGAACTGTTTATTGTCTCGAACTACTGGTGGGCTAAATGACGGCATCACCATTATCCAGTGTTCAGAGTATATCTCCTTTTTCCAAGTTATATAATTTGAGCTCAGAGTCTTTTCGATGATGTACACTTGTTTGGGCCTGTGAGGTGTCGTTGAATATGGGCCGAGTAGTAACGCAATGCCAAACAGGTCAATTATGACTCTCAGGCCGGGCTCTCAAAAGATCCTGAAAAAAAGGTCGGGCTCTCCAAAAAAGAAAGAATAAGGACTCTTAGGCCGACATGTGGGCGCCACCGGTGTTTTCATGCGCTTGCATGCCGAGAGCATATTGGCGCATGCTCGAAATTTATGCTACCTTTTCATCCCCAGTCTCCCGTCCCTCCCCCATCTCTGGAATCTCGATTCCTACTCCAGTTCCTACAAATCCCACTCATGTACTCCCTGTACTCAAGCACACTATCCTGAGGTCCGTCCTGCCTTCGGTCGCTTCGTGCTGTCGCTCAACAGTGGCATGGCGGCGCTTGACGACCAGTTTACCGGCAAAGTGCTGATGGTAACCATAAACGGCGACCGGCCTCCCATCTTGCTGGATGACCTTGTCAAAGCTATTGGCATTGCGCACGGCATCCAAATAAGTGATTTTCTCGTCGAAGTCTGTCCGCCACCAGCTCATTTCTTCGTCAGGTTCCGGACAACTTTCGACTGCAGTCGTGTGTTCGAATCTTCCCAACGTTTGTTTTGCGATGGCGCGCTGGTGAGCTTTGGGGCTCGGTGCCCTCTGAGCTTGAGTTTTTAACAAAGCTTACCTTCCCCGGCATGCCTCGACGTGCTTGGAACAGCAAGTCCATGAATGAGCTTATCAACCCCTTGGAGGTGAGCTCGTAAGTTTGTTTGTTCCTCCAGACAGCTGGGCTCTGACGGTTATGGCATGGATGAAGAAGCCGTCCACCATACTGAAGGTGATTGGTCTTGAGATACTGGTGCAGGAACCGGGGTTGTACTATTCGTCGCCACCAAGGCCGCCGCGGACCATGTTAGGGATGTACCTGTATCGAGTGTTCGTGCATGTCGAAGAAGTGGTCAATCCATCAATCGAAGTCCTGCCGCCACCGCTGGTGCAAGGGTCCGTCGACGACGTCCATTACAGGAGTCAACGTCATACTTTCCCCGTGTTGCTCGGAACGATGGATGGCACAGGGCCTACTCCATTGCGCGGTGGAGGCCACTGCTTCTTTGGGAGAAGAGGCGGGGTTGGCTGCCTGGATGTGCTCTAATTTGATGTAACAACTGAATCTTGTCAGATACTAGTTAAATCCGAGCTATGGGTGTGAAGCATTGATATGCCAGTACATTTGATTGTGACCTGTTCTAATTTTGTACCTGAACTTTTTTTAGAAAGGGTTGTACGTCAACTTAATGTGCTAGCAGAACTTATTGTGTTGTCTGTCTGTTTTCTTTGCACAACATTCAAGATATTTCCCCGTCATTGATAAAGACGATGAACCGTTATGTACGACTTCGTTGGTTTCAACATAGCCCTTCCCATCACGATCCACTGCTTCCATCCTGATTGTGCCACCTGCGTGAAATTTTTGTATGCAAGTTCAGTGTGCTATGATGTTCTATATGATTGTGTCAACTATATAAGTTTTTACTGAGCATCAGCAATGCATATGGCTGAAAGATGTATTTACGAGCATCGACCGATGGGTCTCTCTCTCTCTATCTCTATCTCTCTCTCTCTCTCTCACACACACACACACACACACACAGGCGCACGCGCACACACACACGCACACGCACAAGTGGGATCCGTTGAATTATTTATTTGCTCGTGACAACTTTTAATTAGGTTCCACTGTAATCTAACTTTTTTAAAGTTATTAATTGAGCTCAGTGACTTCAAAAAGTTGTACAGAAGCCTTGTTGGGCCTTTTCGGCGTCGCTGAATGTGGGCTGAGTAACCATGTTAGGTTGTACTGTACTACACAGGCCTTTTTTCAACATCAACAATGCAACTCGGCCGAAAGTTGTACACAATATCCGGGTCAACTTGTTATTCTCCACCCCGCTAGGCTGCAAACTTTCCTAGGAGGTATGCATTAGGCTTAACAAGAAAATGGACTTTAAGAAATAATAAATGGGATGTAATTATAATAACTGGACTGTTACTATGCACCAAACACGTAATTAGTTTGAAAAATATATTATTTTTCGAATTTGACAATTTTAATTTCATTACTTGTTGCGCGCACAATATTTCATTGGATTTTAACGTAATACAACTTTATTTTGAAATTATATTTAACCTGACTAGAAATTTCGGATAAAAATATTTCGGATCCCATCAAAATGTGGGAATTTTCTTTGAATTCTGTTCTGAGCAGTTGTTTGAAATTATTAATCATTGTCCTAGCTAGAAGTTGGGTTGTACTTTTAACAAACTGTAAATGGGCTGTAGTAAATTCCATTAGAATTAAAAAATGGGCTGTACATTCTTACAAATCGTAAATGGGCTATATGTTCTCTGCCAAATCCGAGCCGTGGGCCTACTAAGTTGACGCGTACCAAGGGCTTTGTCTACTTAGTCAATATAAACGATTCTAGCTGCAGTGATCGTACAATGTCCATCCAACGACCATAGTGCTTCTTCAACCTCTGGTCTTCTTGCTCCAGCCGCCCAAGGCAGCACCGGTCGTGTCGCGTGCTCCTACCTCCCGTGGCCGGCTGTGATGCCACGGAGGCCTCACTGCCCCGTACTACTCCCACCGCTGGCCATGTCATCCCTCTACTCACCCACACCCCCTGTTATTCTGTGGCGACGGCAGCCTCACACCGCAGCCGAACCAGTGAACCCTCGTACTCCTCTCCGCACGGGCTTCCAATGCTGCGTCTTCCCCGGCTCCGCGTCGTGCCCTTCCTAGGCCTCGCCATCGTCCAGACCATCGCCCTGGTGCTCTCGGCGAGGCTTGGTCAACATGGTCAACGACCGACTTCCATCGGAAGAGTACTATACGTGGAGAGGCTGACAGCTGGGTCCACGCGGCCGCAAGGAAGTGCCTCCTTATTACGTGCAAAATAATTATTCCTCCACCTGCTAGCAGGGACCCACCGGACGGGCCATCTTATTTCGCGAAAAAAACGTTTCCCCCTGACTGCTGGGACCCACCAGACGGGCCAGCGTATTTTGCGAAAAAAACGTTCCCCCCGCTGTCAGCTCGGACCCACTGGAAGTGCCTCCTTATTATGCACAAAAAATGAATACTTCCCCTGCTAGCTGGGACCCACCATGGTGGGAGGCTGACTTGTGGGCCGACTAAGTTGACTGGCACGGGGGCCTTTGTCAACTTTAGTCAATATGAACGATTCTAGCTCCAGTGACCGTACGATGTCCGTCCAACGGCCATAGTGCTTCTTCAACCTCTGGTCTTCTTGCTCCAACCGCCCAAAGCAGCGCCGGTCGTGCCGCATGCTCCTGCCTCCAGTGGCTGGCTGTGCTGCCGCGGAGGCCTCACCGCCCCCTACTATTCCCACCGCTGGCCAGGCCCTGCGGCGATGACAGCCTCACACCGCAGCCGAACCAGTGAACCCTCGTACTCCTCTCCGCGCGGGCTTCCACTGCCATCTCTTCCCCGGCTCCCCATTGTCCCCTTCCTAGGCCTCGCAGTCGTCCACCGCCCTGGTGCTCTCGGCGCGGCGTGGTCAACATGGTCAAGGAACGACTTCCATCGGACGTGGACTGTACGTGGAGAGGCTGACAGCTGGGTCCACGGCCGCAGCAAGGAAGTGCCTCCTTATTACATGGAAAATAATGATTCCTCCACCTGACAGCTGGGACCCACCGGACGGGCCACTGTATTTCACGAAAAAAAACATTTGCCCCTGACTGCTGGGACCCACCAGCTACATCTTCGCACGCAAGGAAGTGCGTCCGGGCAAAAAAAATGATTTGCCCCCCTGACTGCTGGGACCCACCAGCTACATCTTCGCAGGCAAGGACGTGCCTGACAGTCGGGACCCACCTGGTCGAAGCGTATGTAGCGTTGTCATTCTGGTCGCGAACGTGGACGTACATATATACTGGTGGATGTAGAGGCGCGCACGTGTCGTAGTAGAGGCGCGTACGTGTCGTAGTACAGGCACGCACGTAGCATGTACACGTACGTACAGCGGCCAGGGTGCAAGAAAGAAAATACGGCCACGTATGTGTACATACGGGCGGGGTCTCGAACGCCTACTCGCGCATACGTACGGCCAGGGCTCGTGCACATGGCTGGGTACGAATGGAGAAACAGCATCGTCGTCGTGTTCATGGGGAGGCAACGGAATGCGTGGTGTTCATGGGGAGGCAACGGAATGCGTCGTGTTCATCGGGAGGCAACGGAACGCGTGGGAGCCAACCGGTTGGGTCGGAACGGAATGCGTGGTCATGTTCATCGGGAGGGCTTGGACGGAACAGGCGATGGAAACGAGGCCTGGCGTACCGCACAACGGAGGAAACGACCTTGTGTTTGACCGGCCACGTTCGAAACGGGATCCTGTTCATCGGGAGGGGTCTGGCGTACCGCAAAATGGACGAAACAAACCTCCTACGGTCGAAACGGGGTCCTGTTGACCGGGAGGGGTGTGGCGTACCGCAAAACGGACGAAACGGACTTGTGTTGGAGCACTACGGTCGAAATGGGGGTCCTGTTCATCGGGATGGGTGTGGTGTACCGCAAAACGGGACTCCACGGGATACTGTTCATCTCCTCCAGCCTCCACGGGCTCCTGTTCATCCAGCCTGCACTGCGCGCTACTCCACTGGCTACTGTTCAATCACCACTCCACGGGCACCCCTCCACCATCTACTGTGCATCCAGCCCTCCACACCACGGGGTCCTGTTCAACCACCCCTCCACGGGCACCCCTCCACCGTCTACTGTTCATCTAGCCCTCCACCACACCACGGGGTCCTGTTCATCCAGAGGCAATGCCACCGCTCACTGTTCATCCAAACCCCCCGCAACGCTCACTGTTCATCCCAGAGGCAGCATCGATCGGCTTCAATTAGCAGCAGTAGCGAAGGAATCGCTCGATCAGGTTCTGTTAACAGCCATCGATCGATCACTCGGGTTCAGTAACGCGTAGCCTGCAGTGCAATCGCTCGGGTTCAGTTAGAGCCCAATGCCTCGCTTGGGTTCAGTTAGAGCCAATGCCTCGCACACACGCGCGTATGTGTACTAGAGAAACGCGCATCGCTTGGCCCCCGACCTCCCACCATAACCGGGAACTCCCCAAAATTTTCCTCCCCCTCCATTCTACCACAATTTTTTCTGTCATGGACGGCCCAAAGAATGTCATGCAGTTGCGTCTCCGGCCGCCCAGGATGAAAAGCCCATTTTCTGTCATGATTTTTTGTCATAGAGGTAGGAGCCCACCACATCTATGATGATATTGGGTTTTGTCACAATTATCTTCATAGAAGTGTCATATGTATGACAGAAAAAAATTTCGTTCGGCCCAAAATGTCACGGATGTGTCTTTTTTTGTAGTGCTTAAACTTGTAATTCCATCTGATCAATTATCATAAGCATTCGCACATGAGCTCACTGATACGTCTCCAACGTATCTATAATTTTTGATTTCTCCATGCTATTATATTATCTATTTTGGATGTTAATGGGCTTATTTTTACACATATATTAGTTTTGGGACTAACCTATTAACCGGAGGCCCAACCAAAATTGCTGTTTCTTTGCCTATTTCAATGTTTTGCAGAAAAGGAATATGAAACAGAGTCCAAACGGAATGAAACCTTCGGGAACGTGATTTTTGGAACAGATGTGATCCAGTAGACTTGGAGTGGACGTCAAGAATCAATCAAGGAGGCCACAAGGCAGGGTGGCGCTCCCTCCACCCTCGTGGGCCCCTCGTTGCTCCACCGACCTACTTCATCCTCCTATA
>NC_041388.1:562320075-562324628 GCF_002162155.2 Triticum dicoccoides | reverse complement strand
ATACCCCGCAAACATTCAGGAGCACCATGAAACCCTATTTCCATCGCCGCAACCTTCTGTACCCAAGGGATCCCATCTTGGGGCCTTTTCCGGAGCTCCGCCGGAGGGGGCATCGATCACGGAGGGCCTCTACATCAACTGCATGGCCCCTCCGATGATGTGTGAGTAGTTTACCTCAGACCTTCGGCTCCGTAGCTAGTAGCTAGATGGCTTCTTCTCTCTCTTTGGATTTCAATACAAAGTTTTCCTCGATTCTCTTAAAGATCTATTCGATGTAATCTTCTTTTTTGTGGTGTGTTTGTTGAGAGCCAATGAATTGTGGGTTTATGATCAAGTTTATCTATGAACAATATTTGAATCTTCTCTGAATTCTTTTATGTATGATTGGTTTATCTTTGCAAATCTCTTCGAATTATCAGTTTGGTTTGGCCTACTAGATTAATCTTTCTTGTAATGGGAGAAGTGCTTAGCTTTGGGTTCAATCTTGCAGTGCTCGATCCCAGTGACAGAAAGGGAAATGACACGTATTGTATTGTTGCCATCGAGGATAAAAATATGGGATTTACATCATATTGCATGATTTTATCCCTCTACATCATGTCATCTTGCTTAAGGTGTTACTCTGCTCTTATGAACATAATACTCTAGATGCATGCTGGATAGCGGTCGATGTGTGGAGTAATAGTAGTAGATGCAGAATCGATTCGGTCTACTTGTCACGCACGTGATGCCTATATACATGATCATGCCTAGATATTCTCATAATTATTCTCTTTTCTATCAATTGCTCGACAGTAATTTATTCACCCACCGTAATACTTATGCTCTTGAGAGAAGCCACTAGTGAAACCTATGGCCCCCGGGTCTATTCTCCATCATATAAGTTTCCAATCTATTTTATTTTGCAATCTTTACTTTCAATCTATATCATAAAAATACCAAAAATATTTATCTTATTATTATCATCTCTATCAGATCTCACTCTTGCAAGTGGCCATGAAGGGATTGACAAACCCTTTATCGCGTTGGTTGCGAGGTTCTGATTTGTGTGTGTAGGTACGAGGTGAATCGCGCGTGGTCTCATATTGGATTGATACCTTGGTTCTCAAAAACTGAGGGAAATACTTACGCTGCTTTACTGCACCACCCTTTCCTCTTCAAGGGAAAACCAACGCAGTCCTTAAGAGGTAGCAAGAAGGATTTCTGGTGCCATTGCCGGGGAGGCTTACGCCAAGTCAAGTCAAGATTCGATCTCCCGCCAACGTGTGATTTCTGGCGCCGTTGCCGGGGAGATCTACACCAAGTCAAGACATACCAAGTACCCATCACAACTCTTATCCTTCGCATTACATTATTTGCCATTTGCTTCTCGTTTTCCTCTCCCCCACTTCACCCTTGCCGTTTTATTCGTCTCTTTCCCATTTGTTTTCTTGTACCATGGCCGGCTGAAAAATGGCTAAGGGTTCTCTCCTGGGTTTTACCTTGGATAGTCCTTCTGTCCTCTCTAAGCTCATAAATAATGACACTATGGAGAGACCTACTGGGGTTATCAATGAGAGTTTGAATAATTTTGATGAAGATGATCCTGGAATTTTTCGTTATTTACTTGATGAATCTTTGAAAGACGCTTGGGATAGGCTATTAAGAATTCGAGCTAGCTATGTGCCCCAATATCAAATTGAGGTTTACCTGAAAAGCTTTTATATTGGTTTACCCTCTTCATTCAAGCAAGTTCTAGATTCTATCCTTGAAGAAGGTTTTCTTGAGGGGGATCCCATTGATACTTATGAAAGGATGAAAACTATATTTGGGAACCCCATGAGTGAGAAGGTTGAATCTACCTCTCTTTTGTGCTTTTACCAAAATGAAACTATCAAAGAAATGAGGGCTAGCTTAGATGCCAATTTGTGTAACGTGCTTAATATTTCTTCCACTATCAATGGCCACGTGCTAACTCAAAATAGAAAGATAAATTCTATATAAAATAAATTTTCTCTTTTCTTTCCTAGTACCAAAGATGACAATACCTAGATCTATCCTTGCTTTTATGCCTAGCTAGGGGCGTTAAACGATAGCGCTTGTTGGTAGGCAACCCAATTTTATTTTTATTCCTTGATTTTTGCTACTATTTAATAATAAATAATTTATCCAGCCTATGTTTTGGTTGTGTTTTTTGTGTTTAATTAGTGTTTGTGCCAAGTAGAACCATTGGGAAGACTTGGGAAAGTCTTTTTGATCTTGCTGTAAAAAAAACAGAAACTTTAGCGCTCACGAGAATTGATGCCATTTTTTATTGGAGAGTGCTATTTAGTTAATTATTTTTGCATATAATTAATATACAAATTCCTCACGTCCATCAATTTATTTTAGAATTTTTGGGGTTCCAGAAGTTTGCGTTAGTTACAGATTACTTCAGACTGTTCTGTTTTTGACAGATTCTGTTTTCGTGTGTTGTTTGCTTATTTTGATGAATCTATGACTAGTAAAAGATTTTATAAACCATAGAGAAGTTGGAATACAGTAGGTTTAACACCAATATAAATAAAGAATGAGTTCATTACAGTACCTTTAAGTGGTGTTTTGTTTTCTTTCGCTAACGGAGCTCACGAGATTTTTCTGTTATGTTTTGTGTTGTGAAGTTTTCAAGTTTTGGGTAAAGATTTGATGGATTATGGAACAAGGAGTGGAAAGAGCCTAATATTGGGGATGCCCATGGCAACCCAAGGTAAAATACAAGGACACCAAAAAGCCTAAGCTTGGGGATGCCCCGGAAGGCATCCCCTCTTTTGTCTTCGTTCATCGGTAACTTTACTTGGAGCTATATTTTCCACATGATATGTGTTTTTCTTGGAGCTTCTTGTATGATTTGAGTCTTTACTTTTTAGTTTACCACAATCATCCTTGCTGTACAAACCTTTTGAGAGAGACACACATGAATTAGAATTTATTAGAATACTCTATGTGCTTCACTTATATCTTTTGAGCTATATAATTTTTGCTCTAGTGCTTCACTTATATCTTTTAGAGCACGGCGGTGGTTCTATTTTATAGAAATAATTGATCTCCCATGATTCACTTATATTATTTTGAGAGTCCCGTAGAACAACATGGAAATTTGCTTTTAGGCATAATAAAACTTTCACATAAATGCATTGAATACTAAGAAAAGTTTGATACTTGATAATTGTTTTGAGATATGGAGATGGTGATATTGGAGTCATGCTAGTTGAGTAGTTGTGAATTTGAGAAATACTTGTGTTGAAGTTTGTGATTCCCGTAGCATGCATGTATGGTGAACCGTTATGTCATGAAGTCGGAGCATGATTTATTTATTGATTGCCTTCCTTATGAGTGGCGGTCAGAGACGAGCGATGGTCTTTTCCTACCAATCTTGAAGGAAATATGCCCTAGAGGTAATAATAAAGTTATTATTTATTTCCTTATATCATGATACATGTTTATTATTCATGCTAGAATTGTATTAACCGGAAACATAATACATGTGTGAATACATAGACAAACAGTATGTCACTAGTATGCCTCTACTTGACTAGCTCGTTGATCAAAGATGGTTAAGTTTCCTAGCCATTGACAAGGGTTGTCATTTGATTAACGGGATCACATCACTAGGAGAATGATGTGATTGACTTGACCCATTCCGTTAGCTTAGCACCCAATCGTTTAGTATGTTGCTATTGCTTTCTTCATGACTTATACATGTTCCTATGACTATGAGATTATGCAACTCCCGTTTACCGGAGGAACACTTTGTGTGCTACCAAACGTCACAACGTAACTGGGTGATTATAAAGGTGCTCTACATGTGTCTCCGAAGGTACTTGTTGGGTTGGCGTATTTCGAGATTAGGATTTGTCACTCCGATTGTCGGAGAGGTATCACTGGGCCCTCCCGGTAACGCACATCACTTAATACTTGCAAGCATTGCAACTAATGAGTTAGTTGCGGGATGATGTATTACGGAACGAGTAAAGAGACTTGCCGGTAACGAGATTGAACTAGGTATTGAGATACCGCAATCGAATCTCGGGCAAGTAAAATATCGATGACAAAGGGAACAACGTATGTAGTTATGCGGTCTGACTGATAAAGATCTTCGTAGAATATGTGGGAGCCAATATGAGCATCCAGGTTCCGCTATTGGTTATTGACCGGAGACGTGTCTCGGTCATGTCTACAAAGTTCTCGAACCCATAGGGTCCGCACGCTTAACGTTTTGATGACAGTTATATTATGAGTTTATATGTTTTGATGTACCGAAGGTTGTTCGGAGTCCCGGATGTGATCATGGACATGATGAGGAGTCTCGAAATGATCGAGACATGAAGATTGATATATTGGAAGCCTATGTTTGGATATCGGAAGTGTTTCGGGTGAAATCGAGATTTTTTACCGGAGTACCGGGAGGTTACCGGAACCCCCCGGGAAGTTAATGGGCCATAGTGGGCCTTAGTGGAAGAGAGGAGAGGTGTCCATGGCAAGGGCCGTGC
Source organism: Triticum dicoccoides (assembly GCF_002162155.2). Classification (NCBI taxonomy): domain Eukaryota; kingdom Viridiplantae; phylum Streptophyta; class Magnoliopsida; order Poales; family Poaceae; genus Triticum; species Triticum dicoccoides. The sequence goes on along the minus strand of NC_041388.1, from coordinate 562,320,120 downwards.
TCCCCTCCCCCCTAGTCCGAATAGGACAAGGAGAGGGGGGGCGGC
>NC_041388.1:562308328-562319510 GCF_002162155.2 Triticum dicoccoides | reverse complement strand
TTTAAATACGGGAGCAGCGGGGCACCCTAGAGACACAACAATTTATCAGTTGATCTTTTAGCCTTGTGCGGTGCCCCCCTCCACCATAGTCCACCTCGATAATACTCTAACGGTGCTTAGGCAAAGCCCTGCATCGGTAGAACATCATCATCGTCACCACGCCGTCGTGCTGACAAAACTCTCCCTCAACACTCGGCTGCATTGGAGTTCGAGGGACGTCATTGGGCTGAACGTGTGCTGAACTCGGAGGTACCGTGCGTTCGGTACTTGATCTGTCGGATCATGAAGACGTACGACTACATCAAGCGCATTGTGCTAAACGCTTCCGCTTTCGGTCTATGAGGGTACGTGGATAACGCTCTCCCCTCTCGTTGCTATGCATCACCATGATCTTGTGTGTGCGTAGGATTTTTTTTGAAATTACTACGTTCCCCAAGAGTGGTATCTAAGCCATGTTTTATGCGTAGATGTCATATGCACGAGTAGAACACAATGAGTTGTGGGCGATATAATTCATACTGCTTACCAGCATGTCATACTTTGGTTCGGTGGTATTGTTGGATGAAGCGGCCCGGACCGACATTATGTGTACGCTTAGGCAAGACTGGTTCTACCGACGTACTTTGCACACAGGTGGCTGGCGGGTGTCAGTTTCTCCAACTTTAGTTGAACTGAGTGTGGCTACACCCGGTCCTTGCGAAGGTTAAAACAGTACCAACTTGACAAACTATCGTTGTGGTTTTGATGCGTAGGTAAGAACGGTTCTTGCTAAGCCCGTAGCAGCAACGTAAAATTTGCAACAACAAAGTAGAGGATGTCTAACTTGTTTTTGCAGGGCATGTTGTGATGTGATATGGTCAAGACATGATGCTAAATTTTATTGTATGAGATGATCATGTTTTGTAACCGAGTTATCGGCAACTGGCATGAGCCATATGGTTGTCACTTTATTGTATGCAATGCAATCACCCTATAATGCTTTACTTTATCACTAAGCGGTAGCGATAGTCGTAGAAGCATAAGATTGGCGAGACGACCATGATGCTACGATGGAGATCAAGGTGTCGCGTCGGTGACGATGGTGATGATGATGGTGCTTTGGAGATGGAGATCACAAGCACAAGATGATGACGGCCATATCATATCACTTATATTGATTGCATGTGATGTTTATCTTTTATGCATCTTATCTTGCTTTGATTGACGGTAGCATTATAAGATGATCCCTCACTAAATTATCAAAGTATAAGTGTTCTCCCAAAGTATGCACCGTTGCGAAAGTTCTTCGTGCTGAGACACCACGTGATGATCGGGTGTGATAGGCTCTACGTTCAAATACAATGGGTGCAAAATAGTTGCACACGCGGAATACTCAGGTTAAACTTGACGAGCCTAGCATATAACAGATATGGCCTCGGAACACAGAGACCGAAAGGTCGAGCGTGAATCATATAGTAGATATGATCAACATAGTGATGTTCACCATTGAAACTACTCCATCTCACGTGATGATCGGACATGGTTTAGTTGATATGGATCACATGATCACTTAGAGGATTAGAGGGATGTCTATCTAAGTGGGAGTTCTTAAGTAATATGATTAATTGAACTTAAATTTATCATGAACTTAGTACCTGATAGTATCTTGCTTGTCTATGTTGATTGTAGATAGATGGTACGTGATGTTGTTCCGTTGAATTTTAATGCGTTTCTTGAGAAAGCAAAGTTGAAAGATGATGGTAGCAATTACACGGACTGGGTCCGTAACTTGAGAATTATCCTCATTGCTGCACAGAAAAGTTACATCCTGGAAGCACTACTAGGTGTACCACCTGCGCCAGCAACTGCAGACATTGTGAATGCCTGGCAGTCACGTGTTGATGACTACTCGATAGTTCAGTGTGCCATGCTTTACGGCTTAGAACCCGGACTTCAACGATGTTTTGAACGTCATGGAGCATATGAGATGTTCCAGGAGTTGAAGTTGATATTTCAAAAGAATGCCCGGATTGAGAGATATGAAGTCTCCAATAAGTTCTACAGCTGCAAGATGGAGGAGAATAGTTTTTTCAGTGAGCATATACTCAAGATGTCTGGGTACTGCAATCACTTGATTCAACTGGGAGTTAATCTTCTGGATGATAGCGTCATTGACAGAGTTCTTCAATCACTGCCACCAAGCTACAAGAGCTTCGTGATGCACTATAACATGCAACGGATGGATAAGACAATTCCCGAGCTCTTCGCAATGCTAAAGGCTGCGGAGGTAGAAATCAAAAAGGAGCATCAAGTGTTGATGGTCAATAAGACCACCAGTTTCAAGAAAAAGGGCAAAGGGAAGAAGAAGGGGAACTTCAAGAAGAACAGCAAGCAAGTTGCTGCTCAGGAGAAGAAACCCAAGTTTGGACCTAAGCCTGAGACTGAGTGCTTCTACTGCAAGCAGACTGGTCTCTGGAAGCGGAACTGCCTCAAGTATTTGGCGGATAAGAAGGATGGCAAGGTGAACAAAGGTATATGTGATATACATGTTATTGATGTGTACCTTACTAATGCTCGCAGTAGCACCTGGGTATTTGATACTGGTTCTGTTGCTAATATTTGCAACTCGAAATAGGGGCTACGGATTAAGCGAAGATTGGCTAAGGACGAGGTGACGATGCGCTTGGGAAATGGTTCCAAAGTCGATATGATCGCAGTCGGCACGCTACCTCTACATCTACCTTCGGGATTAGTATTAGACGTAAATAATTGCTATTTGGTGCCAGCGTTGAGCATGAACATTATATCTGGATCTTGTTTGATGCGAGACGGTTATTCATTTAAATCAGAGAATAATGGTTGTTCTATTTATATGAGTAATATCTTTTATGGCCATGCACCCTTGAAGAGTGGTCTATTTTTGCTGAATCTCGATAGTAGTGATACACATATTCATAATATTGAGGCCCAAAGATGCAGAGTTGATAATGATAGTGCAACTTATTTGTGGCACTGTCGTTTATGTCATATCGGTGTAAAGCGCATGAAGAAACTCCATACTGATGGACTTTTGGAACCACTTGATTAAGAATCACTTGGTACTTGCGAACCGTGCCTCATGGACAAGATGACTAAAACGCCGTTCTCCGATACTATGGAGAGAGCAACAGATTTGTTGGAAATCATACATACAGATGTATGTGGTCCGATGAATGTTGAGGCTCGTGCCGGATATCGTTATTTTCTCGCCTTCACAGATGATTTAAGCAAATATGGGTATATCTACTTAATGAAACATAAGTCTGAAATGTTTGAAAAGTTCAAAGAATTTCAGAGTGAAGTTGAAAATCATCGTAACAAGAAAATAAAGTTTCTACGATCTGATCGTGGAGGAGAATATTTGAGTTATGAGTTTGGTCTTCATTTGAAACAATGCAGAATAGTTTTGCAACTCACGCCACCCGGAACACCATAGCGTAATGGTGTGTCCGAATGCGGTAATCATACTTTACTAGATATGGTGCGATCTATGATGTCTCTTACTGATTTACCGCTATCATTTTGGGGTTATGCTTTAGAGACGACCGCATTCACGTTAAATAGGGCACCATCGAAATCTGTTGAGACGACGCCTTATGAACTGTGGTTTGGCAAGAAACCAAAGTTGTCATTTTTGAAAGTTTGGGGCTACGATGCTTATGTGAAAAAGCTTCAACCTGATAAGCTCGAACCCAAATCGGAAAAATGTGTCTTCATAGGATACCCAAAGAAGACTGTTGGGTACACCTTCTATCACAGATCCGAAGGCAAGACTTTTGTTGCTAAATTCGGAGTTTTTCTAGCGAAGGAGTTTCTCTCGAAAGAAGTAAGTGGGAGGAAAGTAGAACTTGATGAGGTAACTGTACCTGCTCCCTTATTGGAAAGTAGTTCATCGCAGAAACCGGTTTCTGCGATACACCAATTAGTGAGGAAGTTAATTATGATGATCATGAAACTTCAGATTCAAGTTGTTACTGAACCTCGTAGGTCAACCAGAGTAAGATCTGCACTAGAGTGGTACGGTAATCCTGTTCTGGAAGTTATGTTACTAGACCATGATGAACCTACGAATTATGAAGAAGCGATGCAGAGCCCAGATTCTGCAAAATGGCTTGAGGCCATGAAATCTGAGATGGGATCCATGTATGAGAACAAAGTGTGGACTTTGGTTGACTTGCCCGGTGATCGGCAAGCAATTGAGAATAAATGGATCTTCAAGAAGAAGACTCACGCTGACGATAATGTTACTGTCTATAAAGCTTGACTTTTTGCAAAAGGTTTTCGACAAGTTCAAGGGATTGACTATGATGAGACCTTCTCACTCGTAGCGATGCTTAAGTATGTCTGAATCATGTTAGCAATTGCCACATTTTATGATTATGAAATTTGGCAAATGGATGTCAAAACTGCATTCCTGAATGGATTTCTGGAAGAAGAGTTGTATATGATGCAACCGGAAGGTTTTGTTGATCCAAAGGGAGCTAACAAAGTGTGCAAGCTCCACCGATCCATTTATGGACTGGTGCAAGCCTCTCGGAGTTGGAATAGACGCTTTGATAGTGTGATCAAAGCATTTGGTTTTGTACAGACATTTGGAGAAGCCTGTATTTATAAGAAAGTGAGTGGGAGCTCTGTAGCATTTCTAATATTATATGTGGATGACATATTGTTGATTGGAAATGATATAGAATTTCTGGATAGCATAAAGGGATATATGAATAAGAGTTTTTCAATGAAAGACCTCAGTGAAGTTGCTTATATATTGGGCATCAAGATCTATAGAGATAGATCAAGGCGCTTAATTGGACTTTCACAAAGCACATACCTTGACAAAGTTTTGAAGAAGTTTAAAATGGATCAAGCAAAGAAAGGGTTCTTGCCAGTGTTACAAGGTGTGAAGTTGAGTAAGACTCAATGCCCGACCACTGCAGAAGATAGAGTGAAAATGAAAGATGTTCCCTATGCTTCAGCCATAGGCTCTATCATGTATGCAATGCTGTGTACCAGACCTAATGTGTGCCTTGCTATAAGTCTAGCAGGGAGGTACCAAAGTAATCCAGGAGTGGATCACTAGACAGCGGTCAAGAACATCCTGAAATACCTGAAAAGGACTAAGGATATGTTTCACGTTTATGGAGGTGACAAAGAGCTCATCGTAAACAGTTACGTTGATGCAAGCTTTGACACTGATCCAGACTATTCTAAATCGCAAACCGGATACGTATTTACATTGAACGGTGGAGCTGTCAGTTGGTGCAGTTCTAAACAAAGCGTCGTGGCGGGATCTACGTGTGAAGCAGAGTACATAGCTGCTTCGGAAGCAGCAAATGAAGGAGTTCATATCCGATCTAGGTGTCATACCTAGTGCATCGGGTCCAATGAAAATCTTTTGTGACAATACTGATGCAATTGCCTTGGCGAAGGAATCTAGATTTCACAAGAGAACCAAACACATCAAGAGACGCTTCAATTCCATCCAGGATTTAGTCCAGGTGGGAGACATAGAAATTTGCAAGATACATACGGATCTGAATGTTGCAGACCTGTTGACTAAGCCTCTTCCACGAGCAAAACATGATCAGCACCAAGGCTCCATGGGTGTTAGAATCATTACTGTGTAATCTAGATTATTGACTCTAGTGCAAGTGGGAGACTGAAGGAAATATGCCCTAGAGGCAATAATAAAGTTGTTATTTATTTCCTTATATCATGATAAATGTTTATTATTCATGCTAGAATTGTATTAACCGGAAACATAATACATGTGTGAATACATAGACAAACAGTATGTCACTAGTATGTCTCTACTTGACTAGCTCGTTTATCAAAGATGGTTATGTTTCCTAGCCATTGACATGGGTTGTCATTTGATTAACGGGATCACATCATTAGGAGAATGATGTGATTGACTTGACCCATTCCGTTTGCTTAGCACCCGATCATTTAGTATGTTGATATTGCTTTCTTCATGACTTATACATGTTCCTATGACTATGAGATTATGCAACTCCCGTTTACCGGAGGAACACTTTGCGTGCTACCAAACGTCACAACGTAACTGGGTGATTATAAAGGTGCTCTACAGGTGTCTCCGAAGGTACTTGTTGGGTTGGCGTATTTCGAGATTAGGATTTGTCACTCCGATTGTCGGAGAGGTATCTCTAGGCGCTCTCGGTAATGCACATCACTTAAGCATTGCAACTAATGAGTTAGTTGCGGGATGATGCATGTATTACGGAACGAGTAAAGAGACTTGCCGGTAACGAGATTGAACTAGGTATTGAGATACCGACGATCGAATCTCGGGCAAGTAACATAACGGTGACAAAGGGAACAACGTATGTTGTTATTGCAACTAATGAGTTAGTTGCGGGATGATGCATGTATTACGGAACGAGTAAAGAGACTTGCCGGTAACGAGATTGAACTAGGTATTGAGATACCGACGATCGAATCTCGGGCAAGTAACATAACGGTGACAAAGGGAACAACGTATGTTGTTATGCGGTCTGACCGATAAAGATCTTCATAGAATATGTGGGAGCCAATATGAGCATCCAGGTTCCGCTATTGGTTATTGACCGGAGACGTGTCTCGGTCATGTCTACAAAGTTCTCGAACCCGTAGGGTCCGCATGCTTAACGTTTCGATGACAGTTATATTATGAGTTTATATGTTTTGATGTACCGAAGGTTGTTTGGAGTCCTAGATGTGATCACGGACATGACGAGGAGTCTCGAAATGGTCGAGACTTGAAGATTGATATATTGGAAGCCTATGTTTGGATATCGGAAGTGTTCCGGGTGAAATTGGGATTTTACCGGAGTACCGGGAGGTTACCAGAACCCCCCGGGAAGTTAATGGGCCATAGTGGGCCTTAGTGGAAGAGAGGAGAGGCGGCCAGGGCAAGGGCCGCGCGCGCCTCCCCCTAGTCCGAATAGAACAAGCAGAGGGGGGGGCGCCCCCTTTCCATCTTCTCTTCCACTTCCCCCCCCCCCAAGTCCTAATCCAACTAGGAAAAAGGGAGGGAGTCCTAAGTAGGACTCCTCCTGGCGTGCCCCTCTCCTAGACGGCCGCACCCCCCTTGCTTCTTTATATATGGGGGCAGGGGGGCACCCTAGAGACACAACAATTGATCAGTTGATCTTTTAGCCGTGTGCGGTGCCCCCCTCCACCATAGGCCACCTCGATAATACTGTAGCGGTACTTAGGCGAAGCCCTGCATCGATAGAACATCATCATCGTCACCACGCCATCGTGCTGACGAAACTCTCCCTCAACACTCGGCTGGATGGGAGTTCGAGGGACGTCATCGGGCTGAACGTGTGCTGAAATCGGAGGTGTCGTGCATTCGGTACTTGATCGGTCGGATCGTGAAGACGGACGACTACATTAATCGCGTTGTGCTAAACGCTTCCGCTTTCGGTCTACGAGGGTACATGGACAACACTCTCCCCTCTCGTTGCTATGCATCACCATGATCTTGTGTGTGCGTAGAATTTTTTTTGAAATTACTACGTTCCCCAACAAATCTATCCCCCTAGGATCATGCGCGTAGTACTTTGTTTCAATAACTGATAGATTTTTGCAATAAGTATGTGAGTTCTTTATGACTAATGTTGAGTCCATGGATTATATGCACCCTCACTCTTACACATTTTCTAGCCTCTCTAGTACCGTGCAACTTTCGCCAGTACCATAAACCCACCATATACCTTCCTCAAAACAGCCACCATACCTACCTATTATGGCATTTCCATAGCCATTCCGAGATATATTGCCATGCAACTTTCAACCCTTCCGTTATTATGACACGCTTCATCATTGTCATATTGCTTTGCATGATCATGTGGTTGACATCGTATTTGTGGCAAAGCCACTATTCATAATTCTTTCATGCATGTCACTCTTGATTCATTGCATATCCCGGTACACCGTCGGAGGCATTCACATAGATTCATATTTTGTTCTAAGTATCGAGTTGTAATTCTTAAATTGTAAGAAAATAAAAGTGTGATGATCATCATTAGAGCATTGTCCCATGTGAGGAAAGGATGATGGAGACTATGATTCCCCCACAAGTCTGTATGAGACTCAGGACGAAAAGAAAAGAAAAGAGAAAAAAGAGGCTAAAAAGAAGAAGAAAAAGGGAAGAAGGCCCAAAAAAATGAGAGAAAAAGAGAGAAGGTACAATGTTACTATCCTTTTTCCACACTTGTGCTTCAAAGTAGCACCATGATCTTCATGATATACAGTCTCCTATGTTGTCACCTTCATAAACTAGTGGGAATTTTACATTATAGAACTAGGCTTGTATATTCCAATGATGGGCATCCTCAAATTGCCCTAGGTCTTCGTGAGCAAGCAAGTTGGATGCACACCCACTTAGTTTCTTTTGTTGAGCTTTCGTACACTTATAGCTCTAGTGCATCCGTTGCATGGCAATCCCTACTCATTCACATTGATATCTATTGATGGGCATCTCCATAGCCCATTGATACACCTAGTTGATGTGAGACTATCTTCTCCTTTTTGTCTTCTCCACAACCACCATTCTATTCCACCATAGTGCTATATCCATGGCTCACGCTCATATATTGCATGAAGATTAAAAAAGTTTGAGAACATCAAAAGTATGAAACAATTGCTTGGCTTGTCATCGGGGTTGTGCATGATTAAATATTTTGTGTGATGAAGATAGAGCATAGCCAGACTATATGATTTTGTAGGGATAACTTTCTTTGGCAATGTTATTTTGAGAAGACATGATTGCTTAGTTAGTATGCTTGAAGTATTATTATTTCTATGTCAATATTAAACTTTTATCTTGAATCTTTCAGATCTGAACATTCATGCCACAATAAATAAAAAATTATATTGAGAAATATGTTAGGAAGCATTCCACATCAAAAATTCTTCTTTTATCATTTACCTACTCGAGGACGAACAGGAATTAAGCTTGGGGATGCTTGATACGTCTCCAACGTATCTATAATTTCTGATTGCTCCATGCTATTATATTATCTATTTTGGACATTAATGGGCTTATTTTTACACTTCTATATTATTTTTGGGACTAACCTATTAACCGGAGGCCCAGCCCAAATTGCTGTTTTTTTGCCTATTACGGTGTTTCGTAGAAAAGGAATATCAAACGGAGTCCAAACGGAATGAAAACTTCGGGAACGTGATTTTTGGAACAAACGTGATCCAGGAGACTTGGAGTGGATGTCAATAATCAATTGAGGAGGACACGAGGCAGGGGGCGCGCCCACCCTCCTGGGCGCGCCCTCCACCCTCGTGGGCCCCTCGTTGCTCCACTGACCTACTTCTTCCTCCTATATATATCCATATACCCCGCAAACATCCAGGAGCACCACGAAACCCTATTTCCACCGCCGCAACCTTCTGTACCCAAGATATCCCATCTTGAGGCCTTTTCCAGAGCTCCGCCGGAGGGGGCATCGATCAGGGAGGGCCTCTACATCAACTCCATGGCCCCTCCGATGATGTGTGAGTAGTTTACCTCAGACCTTCGGGTCCATAGCTAGTAGCTAGATGGCTTGTTCTCTCTCTTTGGATCTCAATACAAAGGTCTCCTCGATTCTCTTGAAGATCTATTCGATGTAATCTTCTTTTGCAGTGTGTTTGTCGAGATCCGATGAATTGTGGATTTATGATCAAGTTTATCTATGAACAATATTTGAATCTTCTCTGAATTCTTTTATGTATGATTGGTTATCTTTGCAAGTCTCTTCGAATTATCAGTTTGGTTTGGCCTACTAGATTGATCTTTCTTGCAATGGGAGAAGTGCTTAGCTTTGGGTTCAATCTTGCGGTGCTCGATCCCAGTGATAGAAAGGGAAATGGCACGTATTGTATTGTTGCCATCGAGGATAAAAAGATGGGATTTACATCATATTGCATGAGTTTATCCCTCTACATCATGTCATCTTGCTTACGGCGTTACTCTATTCTTATGAACTTAATACGCTAGATGCATGCTGGATAGCGGTCTATGTGTGGAGTAATAGTAGTAGATGCAGAATCGTTTCGGTCTATTTGTCACGGACGTGATGCCTATATACATGATCATGCCTAGATATTCTCATAATTATTCGCTTTTCTATCAATTGCTCGACAGTAATTTGTTCACCCACCGTAATACTTATGCTCTTGAGAGAAGCCACTAGTGAAACCTATGGCCCCCGGGTCTATTCTCCATCATATAAGTTTCCAATCTATTTTATTTTGCAATCTTTACTTTCAATCTATATCATAAAAATACCAAAAATATTTATCTTATTATTATCATCTCTATCAGGTCTCACTCTTGCAAGTGGTTGTGAAGGGATTGACAACCCCTTTATCGCGTTGGTTGTGAGGTTCCTGTTTGTGTGTGTAGGTACGAGGTGACTCGCGCGTGGTCTCCTACTGGATTGATACCTTGGTTCTAAAAAACTGAGGGAAATACTTACGCTGCTTTACTGAACCACCCTTTCCTCTTCAAGGGAAAACCAACGCAGTGCTCAAGAGGTAGCACTCACCGACTAAATACCCTAGTTCTACTCTATTCAACACACCGAGGAGTGGATAAAGAGGAGGTGGACTTTTAGCTCACCGAGTCAAGTGTAGAGGAAGTAGAGGTAGCTCGGATGATGATCACTCCAAGGAGACACGACTGTACAAAGCCTGCATATTCCACCGAGTAAAATTTTAGATAATCAAATCTCATATAGCATTCTTGATCACAAAGTGATAAACTAGTTATATTAACTACTTACTAAATAAACTATTTCTATTAAGCACTTACTATAAATAAACTAGTTCTATTAAGCACTTACTATAAATAAACTAGTTATATTAAGCACCTACATTCTACCTATCTATACTGTAGTTCTAGCCCTAATATCTATCCATCCATCTATCTATATATGTATATTCTACAATGTCTACATTTAAATTACCTACATTCTATTCAAACCACCTAAAATAGTCAAAAAATTATTCTATTAAAAACCCTACATTCTACAATGTCTACATTATAAAATCTACATTTATATTATCTACATTCTACAAGAACAGAGACAAGGAAGGGAGGAAGGAGGGGTAGGAAGGAGGGGAGGAGGAGGGGAGGAAGGAGGGAGGAGGTGGGAAGGAGGAG
>NC_041388.1:562281372-562308087 GCF_002162155.2 Triticum dicoccoides | reverse complement strand
GAGAGGGAGAGGAAGGAGGGGGGAGGAGGAGGGAGGATGGAGGAGTTACCTCGGTGGTGGTGACGGTAGGGGGCGAAGGCGGCGGGATGGAGGGACATGGAGGAGGGAGCTAGGGAGGGAGGGGGCGATGGTGGCGGGATGGAGGAGGGAGAGGATGTAGGACGGAGGGGGCGACGCCGGCAGCAGCTAGCGGCATTGCGGCGGCGGCGGACGACGGGGTGAGGGAGGGGATGCAGGAGGGAGTGGCGAGGGGAGAGTGAGGGGCGCGTGCAAAAGATATGGCTTTAGCGGTAGCGCTCTTTAGGGAAAAGCGCTACTATTAAACTCTATTGCAGTAGCACTTTGTACTATAACGCGCTACTACTAAGGATAAGCATGTAAAAAATAAACATCAAAAATACATTGGTCATGAATAATCTTTTTGTGTAGAATCTAAACTTAGTTGCAAGAGGGGATGATACTTAGCAGCAGCGTGTGTTGGCGAAACGGGCTACTGCTAAGTATGTTAGCAGTAGCGCGTCTTTGGAAAGGGCACTACTACTATACCTAGTATGGAGGCAACGCCCTGGCAATTGTAGTAGCAGCACTCTTTTCACATAGCGCGCTACTGCTACTGTGTTATTAGTAGCGCGGTTTTATTCAAAACGCTGCTAGTAAGTAGCAGTAGCGTCAGTTTTCAAACCGCGCTGCTGGTAAGATTCTTTGTATAAGGTTTTTCCCTAGTAGTGCATAATCAAACAAGGTTGTTGGTGGTGTTGAGTTGACAAGGATCATGCCCATCATGATGTGTACGGCTTCTGTGTCTTTTTCAGTGGTAACCTGGCTCAAATATTCTCTTTCAAAATTGTGTTGGTTTTTGGAGTGGCTCTTCCACCTGTTATAGGGCTCTTTGACCTGGTCTAGGGCATGAAGCAACTGACCTTTTTTGGGACATCTTCTGGAGAAGTGAGCATTGCAAAACATGTGATGTGGGCAAAGTAGTCATTCTGGTTTTGTTGGTAGTTCGGTTTGGGTGGATGTGTTGGGGTTCTACGTAGTTATGTGGGGTGGCATACTCTTGCGTTGGTGGTTTCTAATCATGGGGCTTCTTGTTGCTTGAGCTTCCTAGGGCTCGCATCTTGCACTTGCAAATGTCTTCTATTGTTTGACTTTTGTCTTCAAGCAGGAGGGCCTTGTTCACCATGTCTAGGAAGTTTGTGAATTCATAGAAGATTACCTGGTCAATCTTCACGCAATCCTTCAAGAAATCATTCCATCTTGGCGGCTTTTATGCTCACATCTTCCTTTGCATCAGTGGGGCCGCACTATTTAAGCAGGGTGCCTCTATTTGTCATAGCTTGCAATTTAAGTTATGACTAAATTAATGAAATATTCTAAAGTCTCACTGCTATGACATAGGAAGTGGAAACCAAGATGGCACCATGGCCATGTTTGACCCGGCCCGAGAGGTGAGAAAAGGTAGTTTGGTGCAGCAGAAGATCACATGAGCAAAGCTATTAGTCCATGGATGGATTGGAGGAGGACGTGAGAACATGTTCAATCTGAATGAATGTGCCAGACGGTAGGTGGCAACATGAGTGATCCCGTGTGTCGGTGTGTGTATGTGACGTGACTAAGCTCACTTTGAGGAAGCCTTTGGTGTTTACTGTAGATTTAATATTACACCCACTAACATTTTCTCATGTCAAAATAAGTTTTGAAAGTGGTACTTCATTTTAATGAAGTGCAACTCAGGGCTAAAAATCTCAACAAAATTTTGGTGGGTACTGAATAATTTGTAGCCTTACTAATTTCAAACCAAATTTGAGTTGGGAAAAATTCATTATAATTGAGAAAAATGCAATACATTGAAATCTTATTTATTTATTTATTTGTAATTTGGATATTTTAATGAGGTCAGGAATTTTTATGGCACAAAAAATTTGATCCAGGGTGCCGCTTACACTTCTTCACACAGTTGCACTTTTCTTAAATGTGCAAGTCACATTTTTTAGTAAGCTAATCTAATGCTCTTCGGAAAGCAACTTAATGATATATAAGAAAATCATTTTTGTTTTCTAGTTCTAATTATGAAGTCGTTCGTATTTTCTTGTGTCTAAGACGATTTTAGAGAAGTGGATCACAGACTTTTTCACGAAGAGTGGAGATTTGTTGCCCCTGGCTGAGGTGCCTCCTAAGATCTTACCATTGTGCTGCTACAGTGGATGACATACCAGAATCTAAGAGATGAAGACAACTGAATGTGTCCATATCACATATGATAGACCATATTACCATTATAAATCCGGGACTTATTAGATATATCTCCACCTTTGATGTACATTGGGAATAATACCCAAAATTGGCAAGGGTGATGTTATAAACCAAAAGTCAACAAAATTCTAGGAAACATGTTCTATATAAAAAGATTAGACTACAATTACCTACTACGTGTTTTACAACTCCCTTAGGCCTTGTTCGGTAGGCAGAGGACCAAATGATGAAGCTATGTACCTAGGGTAGGATCATGGACCTGTCCTAAATGCCCTACCCAAGGACATCTCTAGAAGAAATCACCTTTCAATCGACTTGGAGGTGTTCCACTCGACAAACTCGAAGACGCTCGACCAAGAAGCAATCACTCGACCAAGATCCAACCACTCGACGGCCAAGAGACCTGAAGTCACTCCGCACGCTAACGGTCGGTCATTAAGTAGCTTTTATGATCATCATAACACTTTATTACTAGCGTTACCAGTAACGCCCTGCCTTAATGTACATTGAACACTTTGTAACGTGGGCTGGCCGGGGTCCTGGCGCACTCTATATGAGCCACCCCCTCCTCCGAGACAAGGGTTCGCACCTCTGTAACCCATATTCATATAATCTAGTCGACCGCCTCCGGGCTCCGAGACGTAGGGCTATTACTTCCTCCGAGAAGGGCCTGAACTCGTAAACCATGCGTGCTTACAACTTCTCCACAGCTAAGATCTTGCCTCTCCATACTTACCCCCCTACACTACTGTTAGACCTAGAACCACGACAGCTGGCGCCCACCGTGGGGCAGGTGTTTTAGCGTTTGTTGGAGAAGTTGCGACTTTTTTCCGACCAGAATCATCATGGTTATTGGCGGAGTTTCGGTGGAGGGCCGCGAGATCCGTCTCGGCGCGCTCACGTTCATCGTCGACGACTCCGCTTGGCTCCAGGAGGCTCTGCTCGACGTGGACGCACTCCCTGCTCGTGGGGCAACGCACTTTAGCACGTGCGTCCGCGGTGTTCTCCTACAGCAACCGTCGACCCCCTATCGGTCGGCTCCTGTGTTGTCCTCACTCCCCGTTTCCCGCCGGCGCAAGCGTTCCTGTCGGTCGAGACTTCAGCGGTGGGTGAGGAACGCGGTGGCGCGTCAGTCGGCCACCCCCCAGTTCGCGGTGATCGAGCCCGACGAATCCCTCTACGGCCTGTTCGACCTGTCGACTGGCTCCGCAGAGACAGCATCCGAGTGCGACAGCAGCAATCCAGTGGCGGAGGTTCTGATGGTCGATGGACCGCCCAGTCCTCCCGTTTTTCCCCGTACCGACGGAGGCGCGGGTGGAGGCGATCCGTCGTGTCTCCATGAGGAGTATCTTCCCGAGCCTCTCACATCGCTGCAGAGAGAAGAACTTCGCCGCCGGAACATGGATGCACTGCACACTCCTATCGTTGGAGAGACCCCCGAGGCTCGTGCCTTGGAGGACGCGCGCCTGGCAAACTTGGCCGAGCGCACTCGACTGGAGAACCTCCAGTGAGCACTCGATGAGCGTGCGCGACAACGGATTCCCGAATCCAGTCGACGTCAGCTCTTCCCGCCCCCGCAGGTATATCGAACTCCGGTTCAGAATTTAGCAGCTGCGGCCCGTATAGCGGAGTCGATTCAACCTTCCCAGTCGGAAGCTGGCAGAGGCTTGCTGCAGATCAGAGCGTTACTCCGGGCAGCAGGAGATCAGAATTCCGCTGTTTCTCAGTCGCGGAATAGGATTCACAGCAGATCCTTTGCCGCGGACACAGTCCATTCGGCTCACAGCCCGAGATCGCCCCCGAGGCGTGAGGGACGTGGAGACCGGCATGACCAGTATGGGAACCATGAGCAGTATGATCACCGAGTAGATCGTGACGGTCGACGTCGAGTGCCCACGCCTCCCCCGAGGAGCGGGTCGTATGTGCCTCGCTAGCAGGATGACAGGAGCCCTCATAGTCATGGGCGAAGGATTCCAATCGACCCCAGAGGGCCAGGCTTTGACGCGATATCCATTCTCGTCCAGGGTTTGGTCGACAGGAACAGGGCTCACCGAGAAGGTCACGACAGAGATGCACCTACCAGCAGCAGAGTACATGTTTCGGGGCCAGAATGCTTTAGTAGAGCCATCAGGGCCGTTGTGATTCCTCCCAACTTCAGGTTGGCGACCGGAGTCAGTAAGTTCACTGGCGAGTCCAAGCCCGATACTTGGCTTGAATATTACCGAGTGGCCGTCCAGATCGGCGGCGGCAATGATGAAGTGGCCATGAAGCACCTCCCTCTCATGTTGGAGGGCTCGGCCAGAGCGTGGCTGAACCAGTTAGCACCTAGCAGCATTTACACTTGGGAGGATCTCTCCCGAGTGTTCGTCACCACATTTGAAGGTACGTGCAAGCGGCCGGCAGGGCTGACGGAACTGCGGTCTTTTGTACAGAAGCCAAATGAAACTTTGAGGGATTACATCCAGAGGTGGATCACGTTACATCACTCGGTGGAGAATGTGCCTGACCACCAAGCAGTTTGTGCTTTCAAGGAAGGCGTCAAGTACAGAGAACTGAATTTGAAATTTGGTCGAACTGGGGATATGTCCCTGAATCGAATGATGGAGATTGCCACCAAGTATGCTAATGGCGAAGATGAAGATCGGCTCAGGAGTGGCAAACTCAAGTCAGTCGCCCAAGAACCCGGGGGCAATTTCAATCGGGAACAGAAGTGGAAAGCCGAGCCAGCGGCTCCCGGGGAAGCCTTGGCTTTAACCCAAGGAAAGTTTAAAGGGAAACCTAAAGGGCCTTGGAACCCTAAAAAGGTTAAAGACCGGGACGGAAATGATGTGTTGGACTTGCCATGTCTCGTCCACACAAAGAAAGATGAAGAGGGTAATTTCATTTACCCGAAACATACCACTCGACAGTGTCAACTCTTGATCCAGCAGATCCAGGGCAAACAGCCCAAAGGTAAGGAAAAGGAGTCGGACAAGGTCGAGGACAAAGAGAACAGTGACGACGGATACCCTCAAGTCAATTCCACCTTGATGATTTTTGCTGATGTTCAGAGCAAAAATCGACTGAAAGTCATAAACCGAGAGGTGAATATGGTTGCTCCGGCGACACCAAGTTATTTGAAATGGTCCCAGACTGCCATCACGTTCGACCAGTCCGTTCACCCAACGCATATTGCCACCCCTAGGAGGCAAGCTCTGGTGGTCGACCCAGTGGTTGAAGGCACTCGACTGACCAAAGTCTTGATGGATGGTGGCAGTGGTTTGAACATATTGTATGCTGAGACATTGAAAGGGATGGGCATTCCGATGTCCAGACTCAGCGCCAGCAACATGAGTTTCCACGGAGTCATTCCTGGGAAGAAGGCTGAATCACTCGGTCAGATTGCTCTTGATGTGGTTTTTGGTGATTCCAAGAATTACCGCAAAGAAAGGTTGACATTTGAAGTTGTAGACTTCCAGAGTGCCTACCATGCTATTTTGGGCAGGCCGGCTTATGCACGCTTCATGGCCCAACCGTATTATGTGTATCTTAAATTGAAGAAAGCGGGCAATCGGAAGAAAGCGGAAGAATGTTTTTAGAAAGGTTCGAAGATCGCTGACGCTCAGATGGCAGTGGTGGAGTTACGGGAATACCAGAAGAATGCAGACCCGAGTGATTTGTTGCGAGCCAAGAAGCCCGCTACAAAGTCAGCTTTTCAGTCGACTGGCGATACAAAGATAGCTCATATCCACCCGACCGACCCCAGCGCTGCTCCAACTCATATCTCGACAACACTCGACTCCAAATAGGAAGAAGCGCTCATCCAGTTCCTCCATGAGAACTGGGACATTTTCGCATGGAAGCCCTCTGACATGCCGGGTGTTCCCAGGGAGCTGGCTGAGCACCGCCTAAGAGTCGACTCAAAAATAAAACCTGTCAAGGAACATCTCCGACGGTCCGCCGTCCAGAAGAGAAAGGCCATTGGTGAAGAGGTAGCTTGGCTCTTAGTGGCAGAGTTCATCCGAGAAATCTACCACTTCGAGTGGCTCGCCAATGTTGTCATGGTCCCCAAGAAGGACAAGTCACTTCGCATGTGCATTGACTTTAAACATATCAATCGGGCCTGCCCGAAAGACCATTTTCCTCTCCCCCGCATCGACCAGATAGTCGACTCGACCGCGGGATGTGAGCGACTGTCTTTTTTAGACGCCTATTCCGGGTACCATCAGATCCGTCTATATGGACCTGACGAGATCAAAACAGCTTTCATCACTCCATTCGGGTGCTTTCTGTTATGTTACAATGCCATTCGGCCTCAAGAATGTCGGAGCCACATTCATGAGGATGATTCAGAAGTGTTTGCTCACCCAAATCAGATGATATTGTGGTCAAGTCACGGAAGGGTTCCGACCTGCTGACTGACCTTGCTGAAACCTTTGCCAACCTCAGAAGGTTTGATATCAAGCTTAATCCATCAAAATGCACATTCGGGGTTCCTGGCGGAAAGTTACTCGGTTTTCTCATTTCTGAACGGGGAATCGACGCCAATCCAGAAAAAGTTGGTACTATACTCCGAATGAATAGTCCTGTGCGAGTGCACGATGTTCAGAAGCTTACTAGTTGCTTGGCCGCCCTAAGTCGATTCATATCTCGTCTCGGTGAAAAGGCATTACCTCTTTACTGATTGATGAAGAAGTCTGACAAGTTCGAGTGGACTCCTGAAGCTGATGCACGTTCGCAGAACTCAAAACTCTGCTCTCCACCCAGCCGGTGCTTGCTGCCCCAATCAGCAAGGAGCCTTTGCTGATTTACATTGCAGCCACAGGACAAGTCGTCAGTACGTTACTCACGGTCGAGCGGGAAGAAGAAGGGAAAACCTTCAAAGTTCAGCGCCCAGTGTATTATATTTCTGAAGTCTTGACCCCATCGAAGCAAAGATATCATCATTATTAGAAGCTCGTATATGGGATTTATATGACCACAAAGAAAGTTGCCCACTACTTCTCTGATCATTCCATTACAGTCGTTAGCGACGCTCCGTTGTCAGAGATCTTGCATAACAGGGACGCAACTGGTCGAGTGGAAAAATGGGTGATTGAACTCCTTCCTCTAGATATCAAGTTTGAGGCAAAGAAAGCTATCAAGTCCCAGGCAATCGCGGATTTCGTCGCCAAGTGGATTGAACAGCAATTGCCGACTCAGGTCCACTCGGAGCATTGGACCATGTTCCTTGACGGTTCCAAGATGATAAATGGTTCCGGAGCCGGAGTGGTGTTGGTCTCTCCCAGAGGAATAAACTCGGATATGTTCCAAAAGAGAAGCCATTCCCAGCAATGTGTTTCTGGAACACATCCACACACCATCAGTCCAGGAGGATCCCTTCACTGAAGAGGCCCCGCAACCAAAAAGTGCCACAGATCCGACTGAAGTTGAAGTACCAGCTGTGGTCGACTTGATCATGGAAGTCCTGGTTATCACTCCCGTCTGGACAGAACCGTACATCGCGTACATCCTAAGGAAAGAACTCCCAGAAGATGAAGAAGAAGCTCGACAGATCGTCCGTCAATCCAAGGCCTTTATAGTCATAAAGGGACAGATATATAGAGAAAGCGCGACTGGAGTCGGCCAGAAGTGTATTACACCAGAAGAAGGTCAGATGATCCTTAACGATATCCACTCGGGGACCTGTGGCCATCATGCGTCCTCTCGGACCATTGTGGCTAAAGCATACCGAGCGGGGTTCTACTGGCCAAGAGCCAATGAGATGGCCAAAGAGATAGTCGACAAATGTGAAGGATGTCAGTATTACTCCAACATGCCACACAAGCCCTCGTCGGCCCTGAAAACCATTCCACTCGTCTGGCCCTTCGCTGTTTGGGGGTTGGACATGGTTGGACCACTGAGAACAGGCAGGAGCAGCTTCACTCATGTGCTGGTAGCAGTCGACAAGTTCACCAAATGGATTGAGGCCAAGCCTATCAAGAATCTTGATGCTTGCACCACTATTAGTTTCATCAGAGAGTTGATATTCAGATATGGAGTTCTGCACAGCATCATCACCGACAACGGGTCAAACTTCGATTCCGACAAATTCAGGGCCTTTTGCGCCTCTCAGGGCACTCGGGTCGACTATGCTTCGGTCGCTCACCCTCAGTCGAATGGGCAAGCAGAAAGGGCAAACGGCCTAATTCTCAAAGGACTGAAACCCCGATTGATGTGTGATCTCAAGCACGCTGCAGGTGCATGGGTCGACGAGCTTCCATCAGTCCTTTGGGGACTGAGGACAACCCCGAATCGATCGACCGGAAGAACCCCATTCTTTCTGGTCTCTGGAGCCGAGGCAGTCTTACCGAGTGACCTGCTTCACAACGCTCCCAGAGTCGAGCTCTACTCAGAAGATGAAGCAGAACAAGCCCGGCAGGACACGGTCGACCTCCTAGAAGAAGAAAGAGAAATGGCCTTGATTCAATCGACCATCTATCAACAAGACTTGCATCGATTCCATGCCAGAAACGTGAAGAGCCGAGCCTTCCAAGAAGGAGACTTAGTCCTCTGAGTGGATCAGCAGAAACCACACATGCTCGCTCCTAATTGGGAAGGCCCCTTCATAGTCACCAGAGTCCTCCACAATGGAGCATACCACCTCTACAATGTCGATCGCCAGATTGATGAGCCACGTGTTGGGGAACGTAGCAGAAATTCAAAATTTTCTACGCATCACCAAGATCAATCTATGGAGTAATCTAGCAACAAAGGGAAGGAGAGTGCATCTACATACCCTTGTAGATTGCTAAGCGGAAGCGTTCAAGTGAACGGGGTTGACGGAGTCGTACTCGTCGTGATTCAAATCACCGATGATCCTAGTGCCGAACGGACGGCACCTCCGTGTTCAATACACGTACAGCCCGGTGATGTCTCCTACGCCTTGATCCAGCAAGGGGAGAAGAAGAGGTTGGGGAAGACTCCATCCAGCAGCAGTACGACGGCGTGGTGGTGGTGGAGGAGCGCGAGACTCCAGCAGGGCTTCGCCAGGCACTACGAGAGACGAGGAGGAAGAGGGGTAGGGCTGCGCCAACAGGGAGATTGAATCGCGTGTGTTGGGCACACCCAAACCTCAAGTATATATAGGGGGAGGGGAGGGGCTGCGCCCCCGCCTAGGGTTCCCTCCCTAGGGGTGGCGGCAGCCCCCAGATCCCATCTGGGTGGCGGCCACAAGGGGGAGAGGGGGAGGCGCACCTGGGGTGGGCCTTAGGGCCCATCTGCCCTAGGGTTTGCCCCCTTCCCCTCTTGGAGGAGCCTTGGGCCTTGGTGGGAGGCGCCCCAGCCCACCTAGGGGCTGGTCCTTTCCCACTATTGGCCCATGTAGGCCCCCGGGGCTGGTGGCCCCACCTGGTGGACCCCCAGACCCCTCCGGTGGTCCCGGTACACTACCGCTGATGCCCGGAACACTTCCGGTGGCCAAAACCATACTTCCTATATATCAATCTTTACCTCCGGACCATTCTGGAACTCCTCGTGACGTCTGGGATCTCATCCGGGACTCCGAACAACATTCGGTAACCGCGTGCATACTTTCCCTATAACCCTAGCGTCATCGAACCTTAAGTGTGTAGACCCTACAGGTTCGGGAACCATGCACACATGACCGAGACACCTCTCTGGCCAATAACCAATAGCGGGATCTGGATACCCATGCTGGCTCCCACATGTTCCACGATGATTTCATTGGATGAACCACGATGTCAAGGACTTAATCAATCCCGTATACAATTCCCTTTGTCTAGCGGTATTATACTTGCCCGAGATTCGATCATCGGTATCCCGATACCTTGTTCAATCTCGTTACCGGCAAGTCTCTTTACTCGTGCCGTAACACGTCATCTCGTGATCAACTCCTTGGTCACATTGTGCACATTATGATGATGTCCTACCGAGTGGGCCCAGAGATACCTCTCCTTACACGGAGTGACAAATTCCAGTCTCGATTCGTGCCAACCCAACAGACACTTTCGGAGATACCTGTAGTGAACCTTTATAGCCACCCAGTTATGTTGTGACATTTGGCACACCCAAAGCACTCCTACGGTATCCGGGAGTTGCACAATCTCATGGTCTAAGGAAATGATACTTGACATTAGAAAAGCTTTAGCATACGAACTACACGATCTTTGTGCTAGGCTTAGGATTGGGTTTGGTCCATCACATCATTCTCCTAATGATGTGATCCCGTTATCAACGACATACAATGTGTTGGGGAACGTAGTAGAAATTCAAAATTTTCCTACGTGTCACCAAGATCTATCTATGGAGAAACCAGCAACGAGGGGAAGGAGAGTGCATCTACATACCCTTGTAGATCGCTACGCGGAAGTGTTCAAGAGAACGGGGTTGATGGAGTCGTACTCGTCGTGATCCAAATCACCGATGATCCTAGTGCCGAACGGACGGCACCTCCGTGTTCAACACACATACAGCCCGGTGACGTCTCCCATGCCTTGATCCAGCAAGGAGAGAGGGAGAGGTTGAGGAAGACTCCATCCAGCAGCAGCACAACGGCGTGGTGGTGGTGGAGGAGAGTGGTACTCCAGCAGGGCTTCGCCAAGCACCGCAAGAGATGAGGAGGGAGAGGGGTAGGGCTGTGCCAAGAAGGAGATTGAATTCATGTGTATGGCAGCCCAAAACCTCAAGTATATATAGGGGAGGGGAAGGGCTGCGCCCCCACCTAGGTTTCCACCCCTAGGGGTGGCGGCCAGCCCTAGATCCCATCTAGGGGGGCGTCCAAGGGGGGAGAGAGGGGGGCGCACCACTAGGTGGGCCTTAGGCCCATCGGAACCTAGGGTTTGCCCCCCTTCCACTCTCCCTTGCGCCTTGGGCCTTGGTGGGGGGGCGCACCAGCCCACCTGGGGCTGGTTCCCTCCCACAATTGGCCCATGCAGCCCTCTAGGGCTTGTGGCCCCACTTGGTGGACCCCCGGGACCCTCCCGGTGGTCCCGGCACGTTACCGATAAAACCCGAAACTTTTCCGGTGACCAAAACAGGACTTCCCATATATAAGCCTTTACCTCCGGACCATTCCGGAACTCCTCGTGACATCCGGGATCTCATTCGGGACTCCGAACAACATTCGGTAACCATGTATATCTATTCCTTATAACCCTAGCGTCATCGAACCTGAAGTGTGTAGACCCTACAGGTTCGGGAACCATGCAGACATGACCGAGACGTTCTCCGGTCAATAACCAACAGCGGGATCTGAATACCCATGTTGGTTCCCACATGTTCCACGACGATCTCATCGGATGAACCACGATGTCGAGGATTTGATCAATCCCATATACAATTCCCTTTGTCTAGCGGTATGATACTTGCCCGAGATTCGATCGTCGGTATCCCGATACCTTGTCCAATCTCGTTACCGGCAAGTCTCTTTACTCGTTCCGTAACACATCATCCCGTGATCAACTCCTTGATCACATTGTGCACATTATGATGATGTCCTACCGAGTGGGCCCAGAGATACCTCTCCGTCACACGGAGTGACAAATCCCAGTCTCGATTCGTGCCAACCCAACAGACACTTTCGTAGATACCTGTAGTGTACCTTTATGGCCACCCAGTTACGTTGTGACGTTTGGCACACCCAAAGTATTCCTACGGTATCCGGGAGTTGCACAATCTCATGGTCTAAGGAAATGATACTTGACATTAGAAAAGCTTTAGCAAATGAGCTACACGATCTATGTGCTAGGCTTAGGATTGGGTCTTGTCCATCACATCATTCTCCCAATGATGTGATCCCGTTATCAACGACATCCAATGTCCATGGTCAAGAAACCGTAACCATCTATTGATCAACGAGCTAGTCAACTAGAGGCTTACTAGGGACATGGTGTTGTCTATGTATCCACACATGTATCTGAGTTTCCTATCAATACAATTCTAGCATGGATAATAAACGATTATCATGAACAAGGAAATATAATAATAATCAATTTACTATTGCCTCTAGGGCATATTTCCAATAGTCTCCCACTTGCACTAGAGTCAATAATCTAGTTCACATCGCCATGTGATTAACACTCACAGGTCACATCGCCATGTGACCAACATCCAAAGAGTTTACTAGCGTCAGTAAACTAGTTGACATCATCATGTGATTAAGACTCAATGAGTTCTGGGTTTGATCATGTTTTGCTTGTGAGAGAGGTTTTAGTCAACGGGTCGGCAACATTCAGATCCGTATGTACTTCGCAAATCTCTAGGTCATATTATAAATGCTGCTTCCACGCTCCACTTGGAGCTATTCCAAATGGTTGCTCCACTATACGTATCCGGTTTGCTACTCAGATTCATTCGGATAGGTGTTAAAGCTTGCATCGATGTAACCCTTTACGCCGAACTCTTTATCACCTCCATAATCGAGAAACATGTCCTTATTACTCCAAGGACAATTTTTTGACCGCTATCTAGTGATCCACTCCTGGATCACCTTTGTACCCTCTTGCCAGACATGTGGCAAGGCACACATCAGGTGTGGTACTCAGCATGGCATACCGTATAGAGCCTATGACAAAAGCATAGGGGACGACATTCGTCCTTTCTCTTTCTTCTGCCGTGGTCGAGCTTTAAGTCTTAACTTCATACCTTACAACTCAGGCAAGAACTCCTTCTTTGACTGATCCATCTTGAACACCTTCAAGATCATGTCAAGGTATGTGCTCATTTGAAAGTACCATTAAGCGTTTTGATCTATCCTTATAGATCTTGATGCTCAACGTTCAAGTAGCTTAATCCAGGCTTTCCATTGAAAAACACTTTTCAAATAACTCTACATGCTTTCTAGAAATTCTACATCATTTCCGATCAACAACATGTTAACAACACACATTCATCGGAAATTCTATAGTGCTCCCACTCACTTCTTTGGAAATACAAGTTTCTCATAAACATTGTATACACCCAAAATCTTTGATCATCCCATCAAAGCATACATTCAAACTCCGAGATGCTTACTCCAGTCCTTAGAAGGATTGTTGGATCTTTGCATACTTATTAGCATCTTTCAGGATTGACAAAACTTTCCGGTTGTATCACATACAACCTTTCCTCAAGAAAAACGTCGAGGAAACAATGTTTTTACATCCTATCTGCAAGATTTCATAAATAATGTAGTAATCGCTAATATAATTCCAACATACTCTTAGCATCGCTACGAGTGAGAAAGTCTCATCATAGTCAACTCCTTGAACTTGTCGGAAAAAACTTAACGACAAGTCGAGCTTTCTTAATGGTGATACTTACCATCATTGTCCATCTTGCTTTTAAAATCCATCTGTACTCAATAGCCTTACGACCATCGAGTCGTTCTGCCAAAGTCTACACTTTGTTTTCATACATGGATCCTCTCTCGGATTTTATGGCCTCGAGCCATTTATCGGAATCCGGGCCCACCATCGCTTCTCCATAGTTCGTAGGTTCATTGTTGTCTAGCAACATGACTTCCAAGACAGGATTACGTACCACTCTGAAGTAGTACGCATCCTTGTCATCCCACGAGGTTTGGTAGTGACTTGATCTGAAGTTTCATGATCACTATCATAAGCTTCCACTTCAATTGGTGTAGGTGCCACAGGAACAACTTCCTGTGCCCTGCCACACACTAGTTGAAGAGATGGTTTAACAACCTCATCAAGTCTCCACCATCCTCCCACTCAATTCTTTTGAGAGAAACTTTTCCTCGAGAAAGGACCCGATTCTAGAAACAATCCCTTATTGCTTTCGGATCTGAGACAGGAGGTATACCCAACTGTTTTGGGTGTCCTATGAAGATGCATTTATCTGCTTTGGGTTCGAGCTTATCAGCCTGAAACTTTTTCACATAAGCGTCGCAGCCCCAAACTTTTAAGAAATGACAGCTTAGGTTTCTTTAAACCATAGTTCATACGGTGTCATCTCATCGGAGTTATGTGGTGCCCTATTTAAAGTAAATGTGGTTGTCTCTAATGCCTAACCCATAAACTATCGTGGTAATTCGATAAGAGACATCATGGTATGCATCATATCCAATAGGGTGCAGTTATGATGTTCGGACACACCATCACACTATGGTGTTCCAGGCTGTATTAGTTGTGAAACAATTTCCACAATGTCTTAATTCTATGCCAAACTCGTAATTCAGATATTCATCTCTATGATCATATCATAGATCTTTTATCCTCTTGTCACGACAATCTTTCAACTTCACCCTGAAATTACTTGAACCTTTCAATAATTCAGACTCATGATTCATCAAGTAAATATACTCAACATCTACTGAAATCATCTGTGAAGTAAGAACATAACGATATCCACTACATGCCTCAGCACTCATTGGACTGCACACATCAAAATGTATTACTTCCAACAAGTTGCTTTCTAGTTCCATTTTACTGAAAACGAGGCTCTCAGTCATCATGCCCATGTGGTATGATTTGCATGTCTCAAGTGATTCAAAATCAAGTGAGTCCAAACCATCCATCTGTATAGAGTTTCTTCATGCATATCTACCAACAAACATGGTTCGCATGTCTCAATCCTTTCAAAAATGAGTGAGTCCAAAGATCCATTAACATGGAGCTTCTTCATGCGTTTTATACCAATATGACTCAAATTGCAGTGCCACATTTGTGTGGTACTATCATTACTATCTTATACCTTTGGCATGAAAATGTGTACCACTACGATCGGGATGGTATTATTCAAATAAACAGAGTAACCATTATTCTCCTTAAATGAATAACCGTATCGCGATAGACATAATCCAATCATGTCTATGCTCAAAGCAAACACCAAATAACAATTATTTAGGTTTTAATACCAATCTCGATGGTAGAGGGAGCGTATGATATTTGATCAACATTGGAAATACTTCCAACACATATCGTCATCTCACCTTTTAGCTAGTCTCCGTTTATTTCGTAGCCTTTTGTTTCGAGTTACTAACACTTAGCAACCGAACCGGTATCTAATACCCTGGTGCTACTAGGAGTACTAGTAAAGTACACATTATAATGCATATCCAATATACTTCTGTCGACCTTGCCAGCCTTCTCATCTACCAAGTATCTAGGGTGGTTCTGCTTCAGTGACTGTTCCCCTTATTACAGAAGCACTTAGTCTCGGGCTTGGGTTCAACTTTGGGTTTCTTCATTAGAACAGCAACTGATTTGTTGTTCCATGAAGTATCCCTTTCTTGACCTTGCCCTTCTTGAAACTAGTGGTTTTACTAACCATCAACAATTGATGCTCCTTCTTGATTTCTACTTTTGTGGTGTCAAACATCGTGAATATCTCAAGGATCATCATATATGTCCCTGATATATTATAGTTCATCACGAAGCTCTAGCAGCTTGGTGGTAATGACTTCGGAGAAACATCACTATCTCATCTGGAAGATCAACTCCCACTCGATTCAAATGATTGTTGTACTCAGACAACCTGAGCACAAGCTCAACAATTGAGCTTTTCTCCCTTAGTTTGCAGGCTAAGAAAATCGTCGGAGGTCTTATACCTCTTGATGTGGGCACGAGCCTGAAATCCCAATTTCAGCCCTCGAAACATCTCATATGTTTCGCGACGTTTCAAAACGTCTTCGGTGCCTCAACTCTAAACCGTTTAACTGAACTATCACGTAGTTATCAAAATGTGTATGTCAGATGTTCGCAACATCCACAGACGACGTTCAAGGTTCAGCACACTGAGCGGTGCATTAAGGACATAAGCCTTCTATGAAGCAATGAGGACAATCCTCAGTTTACGGACCTAGTCCGCATAATTGCTACTATCAACTTTCAACTAAATTTTCTCTAGGAACATATCTAAACAGTAGAACTGAAGCGCGAGCTACGACATAATTTGCGAAGATCTTTTGACTATGTTCAGGATAATTAAGTTCATCTTATGAACTCCCAGTCAGATAGACATCTCTCTAGTCATCTAAGTGATTACATGATCCGAGTCAACTAGGCCGTGTCCGATCATCACGTGAGACGGACTAGTCATCATCGGTGAACATCTTCATGTTGATCGTATCTACTATACGACTCATGCTCAACCTTTCGGTCTCTTGTGTTCCGAGGCCATGTCTGTACATGCTAGGCTCGTCAAGTCAACCTAAGTGTTTCGCGTGTGTAAATCTGTCTTACACCCGTTGTATGTGAACATTAGAATCTATCACACCCGATCATCACGTGGTGCTTCGAAACAACAAACTGTCGCAACGGTGCACAGTTAGGGGGAACACTTTCTTGAAATTATTATGAGGGATCATCTTATTTACTACCGTCGTTCTAAGTAAACAAGATGCAAAAACATGATAAACATCACATGCAATCAAATAATAGTGACATGATATGGCCAATATCATATAGCTCCTTTGATCTCCATCTTGGGGCTCCATGATCATCTTGTCACCGGCATGACACCATGATCTCCATCATCATGATCTCCATCATCGTGTCTCCATGAAGTTGCTTGCCAACTATTACTTCTACTACTATGTCTACTGGTTAGCAATAAAGTAAAGTAATTACATGGCGTTGTTCAATGACACGCAGGTCATACAATAAATAAAGACAACTCCTATGGCTCCTATTGGTTGTCATACTCATCGACATGCAAGTCGTGATTCCTATTACAAGAACATGATCAATCTCATTCATCACATTCTTCTTGGCCATATCACATCACATAGCATACCCTGCAAAAACAAGTTAGACGTCCTCTAATTGTTGTTTGTATGTTTTACGTGGCTGCTATGGGTTTCTAGCAAGAACGTTTCTTACCTACGCAAGACCACAACGTGATATGCCAATAGCTATTTACCCTTCATAAGGACCCTTTTCATCGAATCCGTTCCGACTAAAGTGGGAGAGATAGACACCCGCTAGCCACCTTATGCAACTAGTGCATGTTAGTCGGTGGAACCAGTCTCACGTAAGAGTACGTGTAAGGTCGGTCCGGGCCGCTTCATCCCACAATACCATCGAAACAAGATTGGACTAGTAACGGTAAGCATATTGAACAAAATCAACGCCCACAACTACTTTGTGTTCTACTCGTGCACAGAATCTACGCAATAGACCTAGCTCATAATGCCACTGTTGGGGAACGTAGCAGAAATTCAAAATTTTCCTACGTGTCACCAAGATCTATCTATGGGGAAACCAGCAACGAGGGGAAGGAGAGTGCATCTACATACCCTTGTAGATCGCTACGCGGAAGCGTTCAAGAGAACGGGGTTGATGCAGTCGTACTTGTCGTGATCCAAATCACCGATGATCCTAGTGCCGAACGGACGGCACCTCCGTGTTCAACACACGTACAGCCCGGTGACGTCTCCCATGCCTTGATCCAGCAAGGAGAGAGGGAGAGGTTGAGGAAGACTCCATCCAGCAGCAGCACAACGGCGTGGTGGTGGTGGAGGAGCGTGGTACTCGAGCAGGGCTTCACCAAGCACCGCAAGAGACGAGGAGGGAGAGGGGTAGGGTTGTGCCAAGAAGGAGATTGAATTCGTGTGTATGGCAGCCCAAAACCTCAAGTACATATAGGGGAGGGGAGGGGCTGCGCCCCCACCTAGGTTTCCACCCCTAGGGGTGGTGGCCAGCCCTAGATCCCATCTAGGGGGGGCGGCCAAGGGGGGAGAGAGGGGGGCGCACCACTAGGTGGGCCCTAGGCCCATCTGAGCCTAGGGTTTGCCCCCTTCCACTCTCCCTTGCGCCTTGGGCCTTGGTGGGGGGCGCACCAGCCCACTTGGGGCTGGTCCCCTCGCACACTTGGCCCATGCAGCCCTCCGGGGCTTGTGGCCCCACTTGGTGGACCCCCGGGACCCTCCCAGTGGTCCCGGTACGTTACCGATAAAACCCGAAACTTTTCCGGTGACCAAAACAGGACTTCCCATATATAAACCTTTACCTCCGGACCATTCCGGAACTCCTCATGACGTTCGAGATCTCATCCGGGACTCCGAACAACATTCGGTAACCACGTATATCTATTCCTTATAACCCTAGCGTCATCGAACCTTAAGTGTGTAGACCCTACGGGTTCGGGAACCATGCAGACATGACCGAGACGTTCTCCGGTCAATAACCAACAGCGGGATCTGGATACCCATGTTGGTTCCCACATGTTCGACGACGATCTCATCGGATGAACCACGATGTCGAGGATTCGATCAATCCTGTATACAATTCCCTTTGTCTAGCGGTATGATACTTGCCCGAGATTCGATCGTCGGTATCCCGATACCTTGTTCAATCTCGTTACCGGCAAGTCTCTTTACTCGTTCCGTAACACATCATCCCGTGATCAACTCCTTGATCACATTGTGCACATTATGATGATGTCCTACCGAGTGGGCCCGGAGATACCTCTCCGTCACACGGAGTGACAAATCCCAGTCTCGATTCGTGCCAACCCAACAGACACTTTCGGAGATACCTGTAGTGTACCTTTATGGCCACCCAGTTACGTTGTGACGTTTGGCACACCCAAAGTATTCCTACGGTATCCGGGAGTTGCACAATCTCATGGTCTAAGGAAATGATACTTGACATTAGAAAAGCTTTAGCAAACGAACTACACGATCTATGTGCTAGGCTTAGGATTGGGTCTTGTCCATCACATCATTCTCCAAATGATGTGATCCCGTTATCAACGACATCCAATGTCCATGGTCAGGAAACCGTAACCATCTATTGATCAACGAGCTAGTCAACTAGAGGCTTACTAGGGACACGGTGTTGTCTATGTATCCACACATGTATCTGAGTTTCCTATCAATACAATTCTAGCATGGATAATAAACGATTATCATGAACAAGGAAATATAATAATAATCAATTTATTATTGCCTCTAGGGCATATTTCCAACACAATGTCCATGGTCAGGAAACCGTAACCATCTATTGATCAACGAGCTAGTCAACCAGAGGCTTACTAGGGACATGGTGTTGTCTATGTATCCACACATGTATCTGAGTTTCCTATCAATACAATTCTAGCATGGATAATAAACGATTATCATGAACAAGGAAATATAATAATAACCAATTTATTATTGCCTCTAGGGCATATTTCCAACAGTGTCCCACTTGCACTAGAGTCAATAATCTAGTTCACATCGCCATGTGATTAACACTCACAGGTCACATCGCCATGTGACCAACATCCAAGAGTCTACTAGACTCAATGATCTAGTTCACATCACTATGTGATTAACACTCAAAGAGTTCTGGGTTTGATCATGTTATGCTTGTGAGAGAGGTTGCAGTCAACGGGTCTTGCCATATTCAGATCCATATGTATTTCGCAAAACTTTATGTCATATCGTAGATGCTGCTACCACGTTCCACTTGGAGCTATTCCAAATTGTTGCTCCATTATACGTATCCGGTATCTCTACTCAGAGCTATCCGGATAGGTGTTAAGCTTGCATCTATGTAACTCTTTACGTCGAACTCTTTATCACCTCCATAACCGAGAAACTTTTCCTTATTCCTCTATGGATAATTTCGACCGCTATCTGGTGATGTACTCCTAGATCACCTTTGTACCCTCTTGCCAAACATGTGGAAAGGCACACATCAGGTGCAGTACTCAGCATGGCATACCGTATAGAGCCTATGACAAGAGCATAGGGGACGACCTTCGTCCTTCCTCTTTCTTCTGCCGTGGTCAAGAGTCTTACTCAACTTGACACCTTACAACTCAGGTAAGAACCCCTTCTTTGAATGATCTA
This sequence comes from Triticum dicoccoides, assembly GCF_002162155.2. NCBI lineage: Eukaryota > Viridiplantae > Streptophyta > Magnoliopsida > Poales > Poaceae > Triticum > Triticum dicoccoides. Next base: position 562,288,076 of record NC_041388.1, on the reverse strand, counting down.
TTTTGAACTCCTTCAAAAACATGTCAAGGTGTGCGTTCTTTGAAAGTATCATCAGGCATTTTGATCTATCTCTATAGATCTTGATGCCCAATATGTAAGCATCTTTATTCAGGTCTTCCTTTGAAAATCACTCTTCAAACAACCATTTATGCTTTCTAGAAATTCTACATTATTTCAGATCAACAATATGTCATCCACATATACTTATCAGAAATATTGTAGTGCTCCCACTCACTTTCTTGTAAATACAAGTTTATAACAAACATTTTATAAACCTAAAAGCTTTGATTACTCCATCAAAGCATATATTCCGACTCCGAGATGCCTGCTCTAGTCCATAGAAGGATTGCTGGAGCCAGCATACCATTTAGCATCCTTAGGATCGTCAAAAACTTTTATTGTATCACATACAACTTTTCTTATGAAAACTTGGTAAGAAAACTTGTTTTGACATCCATCTGTAAGATTTCATAATCGAAAAATACAGCTAATGCTAACATGATTCCGACGGACTTAAGCATCGCTACGGGTGAGAAATTCTCATCGTAGTCAACTCCTTGAACTTGTGAAAAGACTCTTTCCCACAAGTCGAGCTTCATAGACGGTAACATTACCGCCCACGTCCATCTTCTTCTTAAAGATCCATTTATCTCAATGGCTTGCCGATCATCGGGCAAGTCCACCAAAGTCCATACATGGATCCTATCTCAGATTTCATGGCTTCTAACCATTTGTTGGAATACGGGCCCACCATCGCTTCTCCATAGCCCGTAGGTTCATTGTTGTCTAACAACATGATATCTTAGATAGGATTAGCGTACCACTCAGGAGTAGTACATATCCTTGTCGACCTACGATGTTCGATAGCAACTTGATCTGAAGCTTCATGATCACTATCGTTAACTTCCTATTCAACAGATGTAGGTGCCACAGAAAACATATTTCTGTGTTGCATCATTCTCTGGTTGAAATAAAGGTTCGACAACCTCATCAAGTTCTATCTTCCTCCCACTCAATTCTTTCGAGAGAAACTCCTTCTCGAGAAAGGACCCGTTCTTAGCGACAAACAATTTGCCCTCCGATCTGAGATAGAAGGTATACCCTACTGTCACCTTTGGGTATCCTATGAAGATGTGTTTGTCCGCTTTGGGTTTGAGCTTCTCCGGCTGAAGCCTTAAGCATCACAGCCCCAAACATTAAGAAACGACAACTTTGGTTTCTTGCCAAACCAATGTTCATACGACGTCGTCTCAACGGACTTAGATGGTGTCCTATCTAAAGTGAATGCAGCTGTCTCTAACGCATAACCTCAAAATGAAAACGGTAGATTGGTAAGAGACATCATAGATCGCACCATATCTCATAAGGTTCGATTACGACGTCCGGACACACCATTACCTTGTGGTGTTCAGGTGGCTTCAACTGTGAAACAATTCCACAATGTCTTAAGTGATTGCCAAACTCATAACTCAGAAAATCCCCTTTTGATCAAATCGTAGGAACATGATCTTCTTTGTTATGATGATTCTTAACTTCACTCTGAAATCGCTTGAACTCTTCAAATGTTTCAGACTTGTGCTTCATTAAGTACATATACCTATATCTACTCAAATCGTCAGTGAAGATGAGAAAATAGCGATATCCACTACACGCTTCAATTCTCATTTGATCACACGCATCAGCATGCATGATCTCCAACAAGTCACTTGCCCGTTTCATTGTACCTGAAAACCGGGTCTTAGTCATCCTGCCCATGAGGCATGGCTCGCATGTGTCAAGTGATTCAAAATCAAGTGACTCCAAACATCCATCGACATGGAGTTTGTTCATGCATCTTATGCCAATATGACCTAAGCGGCAGTGCCACAAGATAGTGGTACTATCATTATTAACTCTACATCTTTTGGCGTGAACATGTGTATTACCACGACTGAGATTCAATGAACCATTCACATAGGGTGCATGACCATGAAAGGTATCATTCATGTAAACAGAATAACCATTATTCTCTAACTTAAATGAATGACCGTATTGCAATGAACATGATCTAATCATATTCATGCTCAACGTAGACACCTGATAACATTTATCTAGGTTCAATACTAATCCCGAAGGCAGATGGAGCGTGCGATGGTGATCTCATCAACTTTGGAAACACTTCCAACACACATCGTCACCTCACCCTTAGCCAGTCTCCGTTTAGTCCGTAGCTTTTGCTTCAAGTCACCAATAATAGTAACTGAACCGGTATCCAATACCCAGGTGCTACCAGGAGTACTAGCGAGGTACACATTAATAACATGTATATACTTTGTCGAAATTGCCAGCCTTCTTATCTACCATGCATTTGGGGTAATTCCGCTACCAGTGACCGTTCCCCTTGCAATAGAAGCACTTAGTCTCGGGTTTGGGTTCAACCTTGGGTTCCTTCACTGGAGCGGCAACTGGTTTGCCATCCATGAAGTTTCCCTTCTAGCCCTTGCCCTTCTTGAAACCAGTGGTCTTGATTTCTACCCTTTACGGTCTTAAGCACCGCGAACAGCTCCGGGATCAACTCCATCCCTTGCATGTCATAGTTCATCACGAAGATCTAGTAGCTTAGTGATAGTGGCTAGAGAACTCTATCAATCACTAACTTATCTGGAAGTTTAACTCCCACTTGATTTAAGTGATTGTAGCACCCAGACATTCTGAGCACATGCTCACTAGCTGAGCTATTCTCCTCCATCTTGTTGGCTAAAGAACTTGTCAGAGGTCTCACACCTCTCAACACGGGTATGAGCTTGAAATCCCAATTTCAGCTCTTGGAACATCTCCTATGTTCTATGGCGTTTAAAACATCATTGGAATCCCGATTCTAAGCCGTAAAGTATGGTGCACTAAACTATCAAGTAGTCATCAAGATGTGTCTGTCAGGTGTTCACAACATCCACAGACGACGTTGTAGGGGTTTGCACATCGAGCGGTGCATCAAAGATGTAAGTCTTCTGTGTAGCAGTGAGGACACTCCTCGGACTACGAACCTAGTCCGCATCAGTGCTTAAAATATCTTTCAACTTGGTCTTTCTCTAGGAACGTATTGAAACAGGGAGCTACAGCGTGAGGTATTTATCTACAACATATTTGCAAAGACAATTTAGACTATGTTCATGATAATTGAGTTCATTTAATGAACTCCCACTTAGATAGACATCCCTCTAGTCATCTAAGTGAAACATGATCCGAGTCAACTAGGCCGTGTCCGATCATCACGTGAGACGGACTAGTCAACATCGGTGAACATCTTCATGTTGATCGTATCTTCTATACGACTCATGCTCGACCTTTCGGTCTTCCGTGTTTCGAGGCCATGTCTGTACATGCTAGGCTCGTCAAGTCAACCTAAGTGTTTTTGCTGTGTAAATCTGGTGTACACCCGTTGTATTCGAACGTTAGAATCTATCACACCCGATCATCACGTGGTGCTTCGAAATGACGAACCTTCGCAACGGTGCACAGTTAGGGGGAACACCTTTCTTGAAATTTTAGTGAGGGATCATCTTATTTAAGCTACCGTCGTTCTAAGCAAATAAGATGTAAAACATGATAAACATCACATGCAATCAAATAGTGACATGATATGGCCAATATCATTTTTCTCCTTTTGATCTCCATCTTCGGGGCTCCATGATCATCGTTGTCACCGGTATGACACCATGATCTCCATCATCGTGTCTTCTTGAAGTTGTCTCGTCATCTATTACTTCTACTACTATGGCTAACGCTTTAGCAATAAAGTAAAGTAATTACATGACGTTTATGTTGACACGCAGGTCATAAATAAATTAAGACAACTCCTATGGCTCCTGTCGGTTCTCATACTCATCGACATGCAAGTCGTGATTCCTATTACAAGAACATGATCAATCTCATACATCACATATATCATTCATCACATCCTTTTGGCCATATCACATCACAAGGCAAATGCTGCAAAAACAAGTTAGACGTCCTCTAATTGTTGTTGCAAGTTTTTTCATGGCTGCTATAGGTTTCTAGAAAGAACGTTTCTTACCTACGCCAAAACCACAACGTGATGTGCCAATTTCTATTTAACCTTCATAAGGACCCTTTTCATCGAATCCGATCCAACTAAAGTGGGAGAGACAGACACGCGCTAGCCACCTTATGCAACTAGTGCATGTCAGTCGGTGGAACCAGTCTCACGTAAGAGTACGTGTAAGGTCGGTCCGGGCCGCTTCATCCCACGATGCCGCCGAATCAAGATAAGACTAGTAACGGCAAGTAAATTGACAAAATCAACGCCCACAACTGCTTTGTGTTCTACTCGTGCATAGAAACTACGCATAGACCTAGCTCTGATACCACTGTTGGGGAACGTAGCAGAAATTCAAAATTTTCTACGCATCACCAAGATCAATCTATGGAGTAATCTAGCAATGAAGGGAAGGAGAGTGCATCTACATACCCTGATAGATCACTAAGCGGAAGTGTTCAAGTGAACGGGGTTGACGGAGTCGTACTCGTCGTGATTCAAATCACCGATGATCCTAGTGCCGAACGGACGGCACCTCCGTGTTCAACATACGTACAGCCCGGTGACGTCTCCTACGCCTTGATACAGCAAGGGGAGAAGGAGAGGTTGGGGAAGACTCCATCCAGCAGCAGCACGACGGCGTGGTGGTGGTGGAGGAGCGCGGGACTCCAGCAGGGCTTCGCCAAGCACTACGAGAAACGAGGAGGAAGAGGGGTAGGGCTGCGCCAACAGGGAGATTGAATCGCGTGTGTTGGGCACCCCCAAACCTCAAGTATATATAGGGGGAGGGGAGGGGCTGCGCCCCCACCTAGGGTTCCCTCCCTAGGGGTGGCGGCAACCCCCAGATCCCATCTGGGTGGCGGCCACAAGGGGGAGAGGGGGAGGCGCACCTGGGGTGGGCCTTAGGTCCCATCTGCCCTAGGGTTTGCCCCCTTCCCCTCTTGGAGGCGCCTTGGGCCTTGGTGGGAGGTGCCCGAGCCCACCTAGGGGCTGGTCCCTTCCCACTATTGGCCCATGTAGGCCCCCGGGGCTGGTGGCCCCACCTGGTGGACTCCCGGACTCCTCTGGTGGTCCCGGTACACTACCGGTGATGCCCGGAACACTTCCGGTGGCCAAAACCATACTTCCTATATATCAATTTTTACCTCCAGACCATTCTGGAACTCCTCGTGACGTCCGGGATCTCATCCGGGACTTCGAATAACATTCGGTAACCGCGTGCATACTTTGCCTATAACCCGAGCGTCATCGAACCTTAAGTGTGTAGACCCTACGGGTTCGGGAACCATGCAGACATGACCGAGACACCTCTCCGGCCAATAACCAACAGCGGGATCTAGATACCCATGTTGGCTCCCACATGTTCCACGATGATTTCATCGGATGAACCACGATGTCAAGGACTTAATCAATCCCGTATACAATTCCCTTTGTCTAGCGGTATTATACTTGCCTGAGATTCGATCGTCGGTATCCCGATACCTTGTTCAATCTCGTTACCGGCAAGTCTCTTTACTCGTTCCGTAACACATCATCCCGTGATCAACTCCTTGGTCACATTGTGCACATTATGATGATGTCCTACCGAGTGGGCCCAGAGATACCTCTCCGTTACACGGAGTGACAAATCCCAGTCTCGATCCGTGCCAACCCAACAGACACTTTCAGAGATACCTGTAGTGAACCTTTATAGCCAGCCAGTTAGGTTGTGACGTTTGGCACACCCAAAGCACTCCTACGGTATCCGGGAGTTGCACAATCTCATGGTCTAAGGAAATGATACTTGACATTAGAAAAGCTTTAGCATACGAACTACACGATCTTTGTGCTAGGCTTAGGATTGGGTCTTGTCCATCACATCATTCTCCTAATGATGTGATCCCGTTATCAATGACATCCAATGTCCATGGTCAGGAAACCGTAACCATCTATTGATCAACGAGCTAGTCAACTAGAGGCTTACTAGGGACATGGTGTTGTCTATGTATCCACACATGTATCTGAGTTTCCTATCAATACAATTCTAGCATGGATAATAAATGATTATCATGAACAAGGAAATATAATAATAACCAATTTATTATTGCCTCTAGGGCATATTTCCAACACCACAAGCCTGGAATGCGGAGCTACTCCGCCCCTTTTATACTTAAATTGTCACTCGGATGAGATGTAATAAGAAAAACTCCTGAAGTTTATTTATCAAAGACAAGAGCGTTATAATTTTCCCAGTGATTATTATTGTTGTTTTTTTGTTTGCGTAAGAAATCCCCTAGTGGGTGACTTAGCTGCGAATCCGTTTCGCCTAAGTTTGAAGAAATCCCCCAGTGGGTGACTTAGCTACGAATCCGTTTCGCCTAAGTTTGAAAAAATCCTACCGAGTGGAGAGCAATCCTCCCACTCGGGGGCTTAGCTGTAGTCCAGTACTCGCCTAAGTTCCTCACTTAAAGACTTAACTGAAGTCCGGCACTCGCCTAAGTTTGAAAAAATCCTACCGAGTGGAGAGCAATCCTCCCACTCAGGGGCTTAGCTGCAGTCCAGTACTCACCTAAGTTCTCTCACTTAGAGACTTAGCTGCAGTCCGGCACTCGCCTAAGTTTGAAAAAAATCCTACCGAGTGGAGAGCAATCCTCCCACTCGGGGGCTTAGCTACAGGTCAGTACTCGCC
>NC_041388.1:562142588-562280866 GCF_002162155.2 Triticum dicoccoides | reverse complement strand
ACTTAGCTGCAGTCTGGCACTCGCCTAAGTTTGAAAAATCCTACCGAGTGGAGAGCAATCCTCCCACTCGGGGGCTTAGCTGCAGTCCAGCACTCGCCTAAGTTCTCTCACTTAGAGACTTAGCTGCAGTCCGGCACTCGCCTAAGTTTGAAAAAATCCTACCGAGTGGAGAGCAATCCTCCCACTTGGGGGCTTAGCTGCAGTCCAGCACTCGCCTAAGTTTGAAAAAATCCTACCGAGTGGAGAGCAATCCTCCCACTCGGGGGCTTAGCTGCAGTCCAATACTCGCCTAAGTACGAAACACATCTCATCCTCAAGGACGACGAGGGGCAGGTCGACTGCCACCTTCTCCTGGGGAGCTTCACCACAAATACAATGTGCACTCCGTCCCACTCTGCAGTAACAGGGTGTGGGTCGACCGCCGCCTTCTCCTGGGGAGCTTCACCACAAATACAAGACATAGGTCAACTGCTTCCCTCTCCTTCGGAGCTGCACTGCGAATGCAAAAGTTGTCTCGAATGAAGAATGGGTTCACTCTGCAGGAGATTCATAAAGATATTCAACGGTAAACCAAGTTCGGGTGAATTCCAAAGGTTCCAAAGCACAGATTGAAGTACTCGGAAATGCAGCCCAAAAATTTTTAACGGTTACAAAAACTACTCGGCATTCCGAGGCAAATTTAAGGTGGGACGTAAGAGTTTGTTCACTCCGCGGGAGGAGGGCTGGCAGGCTCGACAAACTCATCCAGGTCAACACCGTCGGCTATCCGAGTGGCTGCAGCGATGAAAGTCTCCATAAAGGTTCAGAAGTCATGCTTCTGGGTGTTGGCGACCTTGATTGCTGCCAGTTTGTCCTGTCGCACCTCCTTGCAGTGGACACGAACCAAAGACAGAGCCACATCAGCACCACACCGAGCAGCAGACTTCTTCCACTCCTGCACTCGGTCGGGGATTTCATTTAGTCGAGTCAGCAGGGACTCGATATTATTTTGGAGCACAGCCTATGGCCAAAGTGCCGGGTCAATCCGCGACATGGCGACCTTCAGTCGAGCCAAGTAGTCCACGGCACTGTCGATGCGAGATTCCAGACGGAGCACATTCATGGCAGTTTCATCTTTCACAGGAGAGTTGATTGGATCCAAACCAGGCTCGATCCGCCTAGTCTCCTGTTCAAAGTTCTGGCAAAACTCTGCATTCACGATCCAAGGATAAGTCAATTTCCGTACAATGAGTCGACTCAAAAAAAAAGTTAGTCGGAACAGAATGTGCACCTTCAAGCTTGATGAATAGCTTCTTGGCAAGACTTCTCAGATAACTCTCCAGATCATCCCTCCTGGGAGAAATGCCTTCCATTTTCTCGCCCTGGACAAGATTCGCCTTCTTCCAGCGCGAGCACTCCTTGTTGGAGTCATTCAGAGCGGTCTTCAGCCTGGTATTCTCTTCTTCCAGCTGGCCTACCGAAGCCAGCTTCTGTTCGGCCAGAGCGGTCTTGTCGTCAGCCTCCTTACAAGCAGCGGCCAAATCCTGATCCTTCTTCGCCAGAGCCTCTCTCGGTTTTTCTGCAAAGAAATGATGATTGATTCAGAAATAGCAGAAGGGTACCCAAACCTAAAACTGACCAGTCGACAGACTCGTCTTACCTGCGGCGCCGTCTCTGACCTTTTGCAGCTCTGTCCTGGCCGGCTCCAAGTCAAGGTTCAGTTGAATCTGCTGCTTCTCCAAGTCAGCAAAGCTAGCTCCAAGATCACAATATTTCTGAAATCAAAGGGGAGAAGTTATTTTTACAGCAAAAAAAAAGACAACAAAGGCAATAAATACTAAGACTACGGTCGACTGCCCGCAGTCCACCATAGTCTCGGGGACTACACCCAGTGGGTGCACTTAGCGTGCCCCCACCGGTTCTGATCCCACTCGACCGGTCCGCCGGAGTCGAGTGGGGGGAGTAAAAAAAGAGAGAGAAAGTAGAACTCAGACCACAATCGACTGCCAGCAGTTGACCGCGGTCTCGGGGACTACACCCAGTGGGTGCACTTGGCGTGCCCCCACCGGTTCTGATCCCACTCGACCGGATCGAGTGGAAGAGATAAACTACCAGTTCGGTTTATACATTCGGCAAAATACAAAGACTACAGTCGACTGCCAGCAGTCCACCGTAGTCTCGGGGACTACACCCAGTGTGTGCACTCAGCGTGCCCCCACTAGTCCAAATATTCAATCGACACACCCAGTGGGTGTACAGATGCAAAGGTTTTCGGAAAGAATCTTCAGGTAGCACATCCTAACAGAACAAGCGGCGACCAACTAACCTGAACGTTGCTCTGGAGAGCCGAGCTGGCATCATAGGCGGCTTGGCTGGCGTCCCGCACCGTCTTCATCTTCTCCATCATAATGCCCGCCTGGCGTATGGCTTCCTTAGCAGCATTCACCTCATCCTCTAGGACATGATGGATCGCCAAAACTGAAGGTGGGTCGACAGGGGCCTGAGCAGTCGACGAAGAAGGCAAGGCCCTCGACAGTGGCTCAGCAAAGGTAACAGAACCCCGATTGACGTCGCCAGTGTCCTGAACAACTGGTTCCGCCCTCGGCGTCGTCTGTAGCACCTCGCTTGCAGGAGCTCGCCTATTTTTCCTCGTCGAAGGCCTCTCGGGCTCTTCATCATTATCAGGGAGGTCAATAACGTTGGGAGCTATGCAAAGTTCAATCGTCAAAGTCACATCACCCAATGGTACGCGTTGCAGTTGAATCGACTAAAATAAAGACAGTATGACAGGGATCATACCCGGATTAGAAGTGACCGCATCCTCCATCACCTCATCTTCGTCCCTGTAAGCTGAGGTCCCGGAGGTAGCAACGCTGACAGTTCCAAAGTTCGTCCAGTTAAAACAAGAAAAACAAACAGCGCGGAGCGTCGAGTGAATGCAAAGAGAGGCACTCACGCGGAAGCGACGGGGATATCAATCTTGATTTTCGGCAACGCCTTCCGAGTCTTCGGCTCTACAACTCTGGGGTGCTTTGGCGCCTTCTCAGTCGGGGTTGGTGAAGAGATCCGAGGGCGCTTCAAAGACTGACCAGCCGGAGCAGTTGCCTTGTCACGGGCACTCGGTCGTTCTTGGTCAAGCTTGGATCGCCTCTCCCTGCGAGGAGGCGACTCGACTTCTTCTCCACCGCTTGAGTCGTCGCTTCCTCCATCCCCTTCACCATTGGAAGTCCACTCGCCGCTTTCGCCGCCACTCGCCTCGCCTTCCAGAGCTTGCTCTTGCTCCCCGTTGGGCATTGAATACATTTCAATAATGGCCTGAAAGAAAGTAGGTAGATCAAAGTCAGTCGACGCAATATAGGCAGCTACGCGAGTGAATTCAGATTACAAGCAAAAACTCAGAATCAGACCTGCTCTGGTGCGTGGAACTGGTCGAATGGAGGTACTCTCCTGGCTCCCCTGGGATTGTCCTTATACCTGGTAATGCCAGACAGCCACTTCTCCAGTGTGTCATCGTCGACCTCCTCCGGGTGGATCCGAGTGGAGTCTTCAAGACCCGAATACATCCACATCGGATGGTCTCGGGCTTGGAGAGGCTGGATGCGCCGCTGAAGGAAGACCTCCAAGAGATCCATACCAGTGACCCCGTCACGAATAAGCTGGACCACTCGGTCGACCAACACCTTCACGTGCGCCTTCTCCTCTGGGAGCACCTTCAAAGGGGAGGGTATTTCCACTTGGTCCATGGTAAAGGGAGGGAGGTTAGTCGATTGCCCTAGCGTCGACTGGTCTTTACAGTAAAACCGGGTCGACTGCCATCCACGAACTGAGTCGGGAAGAATCATGGTCGGGAAGGAGCTTTTCCCTCTCGTCTGGATGCCAAGACCCCCACACATCTGGATCACTTGGGTCCTCTCGTCACTCGGATTAGCCTTTTTCACTGTCTGGGAGCGACAAGTGAAAATATGCTTGAAGAGACCCCAGTGAGGCCGACAACCCAGGAAGTTCTCACACAAATAAATGAAAGCGGCAAGATAAACAATTGAGTTGGGGGTAAAATGACGAAGTTGTGCCCCAAAGAAGTTCAGAAACCCTCAGAAGAAGGGGTGAGGGGGCAAGGAAAATCCATGGTTGACGTGGGTGGCAAGAAGGACACGCTCACCCTCCCGAGGCTGCGGCTCAGATTCCTTCCCCGGAAGCCGCGCCGAGTCATAGGGGATCAGCCCCCCTTCGGCCAAGTCGTCGAGGTCTTCTTGGGAGATCCTCGAGTGGATCCAGTCGCCCTCGATCCAGCCCCTCGGCAGGCCGGACCGCGAGGAAGATCCGCCCCGGCTGGTCGCCTTCCCCTTCGACCTCGCTGTCGCCTTCTTTGCCCGCTCCAGAGCCGCTGTTTTCTCCTTCCCCATTGTCGCCGGCGAGACGCGTACGGTGCGGTGGCACTGGGGCGAGAGCGAGTGCAGCGGAGGGGCGTGAGGAAGAGAAGAGGAAATGAGATGCACTGTTCGGGAGACTCCGGTCCGGCGCTTTATATCAAGCCGCTTCCGAGTGGCTGACGTGTAGGCCCAGGCGGCTCTGTCAAATCCCGTAACGACCGCGCACGCGATACGTGGCGAAAAAGGTGGCGCAGGGATCGAGGTGGCTCCGCTCTATCCCATCCGATTACTGCGGCCTCCCCCGTCCCGCGCGCTTCCCAAAATTCGGATCCGACGAAATCTACGCGCAGCAAACAACTGGTCAGACCAAAGATCTCCTCGGCACCATCACTCGGAGCCTTACAAGTAAAGAAACCCACTCGACGAAGAATTAAGAATGGGTCAAGGCGACTGAAAAGGAAGTTGCTGTCGTCACTCGGGTCCGTTGATCTGAAATAAGATATGCTCACGGCATGAAAAACGAGTCAGAGAAGTTATCGACTCCTTCCCCACTCAAACCTCGATCCATTCGGGGGCTAATGATGAAACTATGTACCTAGGGTAGGATCATGGACCTGTCCTAACTGCCCTACCCAAGGACATCTCTAGAAGAAACCACCTTTCAATCGACTTGGAGGTGTTCCACTCAACAGACTCGAAGACGCTCGACCAAGAAGCAATCACTCGACCAAGATCCAACCACTCGACGGCCAAGAGACCTGAAGTCACTCCGCACGCTAACGGTTGGTCATTAAGTAGCTTTTATGGTCATCATAACACTTTATTACTAGCGTTACCAGTAACGCTCTGCCTTAATGTACATTGAACCCTTTGTAACGTGGGCCGGCCGGGGTCCTGGCGCACTCTATATAAGCCACCCCCCTCCTCCGAGACAAGGGTTCGCACCTCTGTAACCCATATTCATATAATCCAGTCGACCGCCTCCGGGCTCCGAGACGTAGGGCTATTACTTCCTCCGAGAAGGGCCTGAACTCGTGAACCTTGCGTGCTTACAACTTCTCCACAGCTAAGATCTTGCCTCTCCATACTTACCCCCCACACTACTGTCATACCTAGAACCATGACACCAACCCCCTAGCAGATTCAATCCACCCAGGGACCGGGTGATCCCTACACCGTCACCCAATCCCCTGCATGGATTAAACCCCGAATCTCCTAAATTCGTCCCTCAACAGATCACGTTCGGTTAACCCCTCAGCAGGCACAGAACGAGTTCGCTTTGGGCTGCGCCGCAAGTGAGAGTTCCCCTCAGGTCGCTCGGGGTTTCTTTCCACGGGTGGGGAGACGATGATTTTTTCCCATGCGTTTCGCGAAGACCGGAGGGGTTTCAGTCGGGGAACGGACCCATGCCAGGCTTAACCGAATATGCATTAACAGATGGGCCGGGGTCACACCCAGACGGGGGGCGATCCCCATGGATCCGTGGGGGTTGGGCCCCAAACCTCGCGGGGGAGGGAGTAAACGAACAAGGCCTTAGATGGTGGCGCCCAGGTCATGCGTGGCATGGACCAAGAGGGATGATGCTCCATCATGCGCAGCTTGTGGTTGTGCACCTTCTGGTGGCTAGCCCGCCCCCGAACGGTCTTGAAAGTGCGCGAGCAAAACTTACACTTGAACGTGCCCTCTTGCACCTCCTTGTTGGAAGACGATGACGAGTTGGTGGGTGCTTTTTCAATAAACATGGTAGCGTTATTTGTAGGAGTGAAATCGTTTTCATTCTCCATATAATTATTCATTAATACCTCCTAACTACATGTATTTCCGCTAAATGACATCATAAATTCAGTTTGCATCCATTAAAATTGTTCCTTGTTATTCTTAACAAAGTTGTTCTTTCTCATTACAAAAAAAACACTATGCTGGACTAATAAACTTGTAATGCTATAGTTGTAGAGTCTACTTCCACTACACGAAAATCATAAATATGTCGATTACTAAAACTACTCGATGAAGCAACATTGAACTCGGCGAACCACTGAAATAATTTTATCACAATATGCCATTAGCATGTCAATGAAGCATGAGGGTGCCGCCAGTCAGAAAACCATTGTAATGCAGGTCCGTCCGAGCTAACTGCGCTAACCTCACGTCAACCACATATTACACTCTCTTCCGTAAAGACAATTGAGACTGGTACACACCATAGCTTTAGAGACGGTTCTGTTAGACAGCCCTTATTCAATTACCCTGCTATCTAAGTCACAGCGAATTGTACACATCAAGTGATCTATGACAAATCAAACTCATGATTGTAGGATTGACATGTCTAGATAACTGAAGAGTTGTCAAAGGCAGGGCGAAATCCCTTCTCGCCTTACCGATGTTGCTAGAGGTGACACTTGTGGATGTCATAACCTTCTTGGATGCGGTGCCATGGCCTTTCGTCTGTGTCCCTCTTCGAGCACCAGGGAATTGTTAACATGTAACTCTTGTGTTGTAACCGTCTGGCACGTCTAGCACGTATAGCCCTATAGTTTCTAGGATCTTAACCGCAGTCCAGGCCTGCGTGCCTACCTCTCCGGGCTTCTCCTCTATGTAAACCTGTTGTACCATGTTGTAATTGTGTGATAGAATCAATCCACTGTTCTACTTGCTATCAGACACTGGGTCCTCGCCATGGCCGACACCCCCGGCTCCTCCTCCTCCTCCGCTACAACCAGCTCCACCTCCGGCACCTCGGCCGCCCCCGCTGCCGGCACCACACCGGCCACTGGCCCTGCCACCTCAACTTCGTTCGTCTTCGGCACTCTCCCATCCTCCTTCTTCGGTATCACCCCCCACACCGGCTCCCAATTCGCCCCCATCTTCTCCTCCTCTGCGCCCCCGCCGCCGGCGCCCCCTGCCAGAAACCCTATCTTCCAAGATCACATCTCAAACCACATAAACTTCCTTCTCAATCCTGCCGAACACAACTACCACAAGTGGAAGACCTTCTTCCTCATGGTTCTCGTCCACTACGGTGTCACCTACCTCATCGAGCACCCAGCTCCCCCCAACGCCGACGCCCAGTACCTCGAACTCGACACTCATGTCGTTCTCTGGATGTATTCCACCCTCGCGGACACCCTCGTTGATCATGTGATCGGCGCCACCAACACACATGCGCTCTGGACGCGGATCCACGACTACTTCCTCTCCAATCACGCCGCCCAGTACATGATGCTGAACAGGCAGTACCGCAACCTCAAACAGGGGGATCTCTCGGTTGACGGGTACGCGCGCCGCATGAAGCTGCTCACCGCCGGTCTCGCTGACATCGACCATGTGGTCACCGAGGTCAACCTCACCACCCAGTTCCTCCACGGCCTCGACCAACGCCTCAACAACATCCGCGTCATCTTGGGTGACACCGTCCCTCTGCCGCCGTTCGAGACGGTCTTTTCACGGGTCAAACTCACCGAGGAGAACCTTGCCCAGCGCGCCGCCGAGGCAGGCGCCACGGTCCTCGCTGTCCATGGGATCAGTGCTCCCCTTGGCGGTTTCTCCGGGGCCAGCGGCTCCGGCTCTCGCTCCGGTGATCGTGGTGATCGTCCCCAAGAGCGCTCCAACGACCGCGACAACGGCAACGGACGCGGCTACAACTCGCGTCAACCTGATGGTGGTGATCGTGGTGAGCATGGTCGCGGACGCGGCCGTGGACGTGGCCGCGGGCGCGGCGACCAGGGCCGTGGCGCTGCCCCGCCCTTCTCTCCGTACATGGGCTTCTTCGCTCCTTATGGGATGGCCTTGCCGCCGCCTCGTCCTGGCTGGGTTCCTCCAAACACCGCGGGCGTCCTCGGCCCCCGTCCTGGCTCGCATGCCCAGGCCTACCCCATGCAGTACCAGCCTTACTCCGCCCCGGCGCCGTACCAGCCACCTCAACCCTCTTGGGATCATCTCGCCATGTTGAACGCCGCCTACAGCGCCCACCGGCTTCCCCAACTACGGCACTGCGCCGAACGAATGGTACCTCGACAGTGGCGCCTCCAACCACGTGACTGGCAACTCTGATAACCTCACCAACTCGTCTTCTTCATTAAAGCATAATTTGTCAAGCATTGTTGTAGGCAACGGTTCTCACATGCCCATCCATTCCATCGGCTCCACCACTCTATCACCCCATAACTTTCATTTACGCAACATTCTCTTCTCCACTAATGTCACCACTAGCCTCATCTTTGTTCGTCAATTTACCAAAGAT
The DNA here is from genome assembly GCF_002162155.2 of Triticum dicoccoides. Taxonomy (NCBI): domain Eukaryota; kingdom Viridiplantae; phylum Streptophyta; class Magnoliopsida; order Poales; family Poaceae; genus Triticum; species Triticum dicoccoides. The sequence goes on along the minus strand of NC_041388.1, from coordinate 562,272,277 downwards.
AATTCTTGCTCTATAGAGTTTTACCCATTTGGTTTTCTCGTGAAGGACCTTCGCACCAGGAAAGTAATCATGATCTCCGCTAGCTCCGGTGACCTCTACCCCTTCATCAGCAATAACAAGACGTGGCGTGCCGCTTTCTCTGTTCAAGCTTCTTCCGGTGATGTGTGGCATCGTAGGCTCAGCCACCCCAGTGTTCAGTCTCTTAGTTTGTTATCACATGAATTTCTTCTCCCTTGTAATAAACCCTCATCTGCCCCATGTAGTGCATGTCAACTTGGGCGACAACCATGGCTCTCTTTTCCCACTTCTACTAGCCGCATGTATGCACCCTTCGAGTTAATACATTGTGACTTGTGGATGTCTCCCGTTGTGAGTTTTTTTGGCTACCAATATTACTTGATCATACTTGATGATTTCTCCCATTTTTCGTGGTCCTTTCCGCTACGTAAAAAATCGGACACGTCCCTCACACTCCAACGCTTCTTCTCCTACGTCAAAACTCAATACAACGTTATCATTAAAGCTCTCTAATGCGATAACGGCGGCGAATTCATTAACTCTTCTCTTTGTACCTTCTTCTCCACAAATGGCATTGCCTATCGCTTTTCCTGCCCACACACCTCCCCGCAAAATGGCAAAGCCGAACGCCTTCTCCGAGCCACCAACGACATTGTTCGTACCTTCCTCATCCAAGCCAGCTTGCCACCACCATTTTGGGTTGAAGCCCTCCACACCGCCACCTACCTCCTTAATCGTCGACCATCTCGTGCGGTTCACTACTCCACTCCATACTTTCTCCTTCATGGCATTCACCCGACCTATGATCATTTACGCGTTTTTGGCTGCCCTCTACGCCATGGCACCCCACAAGCTTGCTCCATGCTCTACACGGTGTGTTTTTCTCGGTTATCCACTAGAACACAAAGGCTATCGATGCTATGACCTCGCGTCTCGCCACGTTATTGTGTTTCGTCACGTTATTTTTTACGAGTCCACCTTTCCATACGAGCCAACTCCACCTGCGCCGCCCTCCCTTGCCACAGAAAATCCCGGTCGTCTCCCACTGCAGATCTGCCCTTTTCCCAATCTCAACGACCCACCTACCTCGGACGGATCCCACCCACCCGACCACCCAGGCCAGATTCGGTCTCCACCAATCCCGCCAACCCACTCACCCTACCACTCCGCCCCCACCACCACGCGTCCACCATCCAACGGCCAGCCCCACCTGCCTCGGTCTCCCACGCGCGGCTCCCACCCCCCGTCACCTCAGGATCCCGTGCCTGCCCCGCCATCCGCCTCGGATCGCTCGCCTGCCGCATCTGACATCGCATCCACTCCGGATCCCGCGCCCACTACCGATTCTCCCACCCAGAGCCCCACCAAATCTCCCTCGTTTTCCGTGTCAGCCAATACCACAGCTCTACCAATCCCGCCTCATGCACTCCCTGTTGCACCTCCTGTTAACTCTCATAAAATGCGAACTCGAGCCAAAACCAGTTTCTGTCAACCCCGGCGCTTATTTCTAGCTGATGCCATGTCTTCTACCATCTCACCCATTCCCCCCACCTATCACTCCGCCCTCAAAGACCCCAACTGGCTACAAGCAATGCGTGACAAATTTAATGCTCTAATGAAGAATTCGACTTGGTCTTTGGTTCCCAAACCTGCAGGTGTCAACGTGGTCACGGGCAAATGGATATTTCGCCACAAGTTCAACACTGACGGTACATTGGCTCGCTAAAAGGCGCGATGGGTCATTCGCAGGTTCACACAAAAGGAGGGTGTGGACTATGGGGAAACATTCAGCCCCGTGGTAAAACCGGCCATCGTCCGGGTGGTCTTGAGCATCGTCGTGTCAAGCTCCTGGCCAATTCATCAACTTGATGTGAAAACGCATTTCTTCATGGGGATCTCAAGGAGACTGTCTATTGTGCCCAACCGGCTGGCTTCCTCCATCCCTCTCATCCGGATCACGTTTGCCTCCTCCGTAAGTCCCTCTATGGCCTTAAGCAGGCTCCCCACACGTGGTTTCATCGCTTTCAAACCTTTTTCCTCACCCTTGGTTTTCATGCCTCCAAAAGTGACTCCTCTTTGTTCATTCTCACTCATGGATCCTCCATTGCTTAATTATTGGTCTACGTGGACGACATCATTTTAACCGCTAGCACGCCTACCACTCTCCACTGCGTCATCAACTCCCTCAAACGGGAGTTCTCCATGTCTGACTTGGGTGATCTCCATCATTTCCTTGGCATCTATGTGACACCCAACGCAGCCGGCTTGTTCTTGAACCAGGAACAGTACACGCTTGAGCTTCTCCAACGCGCCAACATGTTGAACTGTAAACCCGTGTCCACCCCCATCGACACCACGTCCAAACTATCCGCTAGTGCTAGTCCACCGCTCACCAATCCCACTGCCTACAGGAGCATCGCTGGTGCTCTCCAATACCTCACACTCACTCGGCCCGGACATCTCCTACGCCGTCCAACAAATTTGCCTCTTCATGCATGAACCACGGGAGTCCCACATGCTCTTAGTCAAACGTATTCTACGCTACCTCGCGACACTTCTCACAACGGTCTCCAGTTCTATCGGTCTTCCTCCTTGGATCTTCTTGCTTATACCGATGCCGACTGGGCCGGTTGCCCGGACACACGCAAATCTACCTCAGGATTTTGCGTCTTTCTTGGGCAGAACTTGATCTCTTGGTCCTCCAAACGCCAGCCTACAGTCTCCCGATCCAGCGCCGAGGCTGAATATCGAGGTGTGGCCAACTGCGTTGCCGAGTCCTGCTGGGTCCGCCAGTTGCTTCATGAACTTTGGCGACCACCGTCACGCGCGACTATCATCTACTGTGACAACTTCAGTGCGTCATACCTTGCCTCCAATCCGGTACAGCATCAACGCACAAAACACATTGAGATTGATCTACATTTTGTGCGCGACCGCGTCGCTCTTGGTGAGGCCCGTGTGCTTCACGTACCATCCAGCTCACAGTTCACGGATGTCTTCACTAAAGGGCTACCATCCTTGGTGTTTACCGAGTTTCGATCCAGCTTGAACATCCTACCCAATGGCGTCCCAGTTGAGGAGGGTGTTAACATGTAACTCTTGTGTTGTAACAGTATGGCACATCTAGCACGTCCAGCCCTAGTTTCTAGGATCTTAACCGCAGCCCAGGCCTGCGTGCCTACCTCTCCGGGCTTCTCCACTACGTAAACCTGCTGTACCATGTTGTAATTGTGTGATAGAATCAATCCACTGTTCTACTCGAATACCCAAGGTCCGGTTGCCCAGATCAGACGATGACGGCGTCCCGAATCAAATTCGAAGACACGATTCAGGTGTGAATAGTGTAATTTCGTGCTTGTCTTTTTCAAACACTATTCATTCATGCAGATTTTTCTTTTGGTTTTTTCATATGTATTTTGATTTCGGATCTGAATTTCTAGGGATTGTAGACACATGTCCTATGAACATTCAAGAAAAATGTAGCGGATTCCCTACAGACAAAAAAACCACCAGCCCACAACATGCTGGTGCTGACAAACGGGGCCCATGGCACCACCTCAGGCTGACCAGCAGGGTCCATATCGACCTCAATAATCTGGGGGCATCATCAAAGTGTAAGAGCTCAAAGAAATCAAACCATTTCTTGTCCAGCAGCCAGGGATAATTAACCATTTAACTACTACAAGTCCATCATCTGAGTTTCAACTTATTGCACAAACCGAAAGGCACTATAGCCACTTGGTAAAGTTCGGCACCTAGCTACTACTCCTGGACAGTGCTCCTTGCAAACAATGGTCGTCAAACAGAGCCCCCAACCGGTCATCAGACGTCATCATCATCGACCACCAGCACGCCGCCCTCGTCTGCCGCGGTGCGCCGCAGTCGCTGGATCGCCTTCTCAACCTAAGCACATACATGACATAGCCGTGTCATTGTCATGAGCACAGGGAGAAACAGAAGATTCAGCTGAAATAATCATGCATGGAATGGGAGGAGAGCGAGCCCACCTCGCTATCCCAGTTGGTCCTGGCCGTGATGACGATCAGAGCCACCGTCTGGACCGCGACCCCTATGATCAAGCCCCACCAGATCCCCTGAATTACCACAAACAGATGCAACTGATCATCAGACCTCTGGAAAAATATGTTGCAAGATAGAGGTTAACTAACTGAAGATGAAATTAGGGTGGGAAGCTAATTAGCTTACAGCTGCTCCCAGGCTTGTTTTGAACCCTAGGACGCATCCAATCGGCAGCCCAATGATGTAGTAAGCCCCGACGTTGACATAGGCAACTATGACCTGCCACCCGCTCCCGACCGCGACTCCTGCAGAGATTCCAGGAGTTTAGTTCCTTTGGTCAATGCAAACTAGGTACTGTATGATCTCTGACAAAATTTCAGGTGTACCTGAGAGGATTGGCTGGATCCCATTCAAGAAGATGCTGATGGCCAGCAATGGCATCAGAGCGATGACGGCCTCGATCACCGTCGTGCTACTTGTGTAGAGGGTGCTCAGCGGGTACCTAAGGGCCATGACTACAATCGTGGCGAGAATGCTGAAGGCGATGCTCGCCATGACGACCACCATGACCGACAACCTCGCGACCTTTGGATGGCCAGCGCCAAGCTCGTTGCTGACGCGAATGCTGCACAATACATTGATGCAAATGTTTGATCAGCACGGGCAAAATGGGTATACATCCTGGTAGGTCTCGTTCATTTGCACTGACCTGGCCGCATAGCTCAAACCAAGCATGATTTGGAAGTCCCAGTTCCAGTAGTTGATGCTGAAACAAGTCAAAGAGATAGCGATGCATGTTATGTCTTATGTGTGAATATGAAGATACGATCAGACATTAAACTTGGGCTGAATCATGGAGTGGCGTACCAGATAGAGAGTGAATCAAGAGCAATCTCTGAGTTGGGGAGGAAGCCAGTCAGAAGCACAAATCCTTGCACGTACCAGACCTCCAACCTGACAAAGAACACAACAACGCAAGACATAAACAAGCAAGAACTACCAAACAGTTAACTAGAAATGGCTGATAAATTTACTCACGCTAGCATAACAGCCGACGCGAAGGCGAGCTTGGCGTATCCCCAGAGGCCTCTGAAAGCAAGCATGGACAGCCCAGTCCACGTCTCCTTACAAGCTGGGCTCCAGATGATGTACGCCCAGGTCAACGCCACGAGCACCCACCAAGAGAAGCTCAGAGTCAGAGCCGCACCGAGAAGGCCAAAGCTGAGCACGAACACAGCGAGCCATGAGATGAAGATGTGGAAGACCAGCACAGCAAGCACCATGTACGCTACGGGGTTGACGATGTTCTGAGCCTGCAGGAACCTCTGCATCGGGCAGAAGAGTGCAAACGCGAGCAGCTGTGGCACCAGCCCACGAGCATACAGCTGCCCTGCCACAGCCACGTCCTCAGCCTGCCCAATGAGCTGCAGGAATGGGCCAGAGTACCAGTAGAAGAAAGCTATGGCGACGGCCGTCACAAACTGGAGGACGAGCGCTCTCTGGCAAACAACACCCATCGCCCTGTACCTCCTCGCACCGTAGGCCTGGCCGCACACAGTCTGCACTGCAGTCGACATGCCAAGCTGCATTCCGCATACAAGTGAGAAGACGTCGTTTCTAAGCAGCACAAAGGACTATACTACATAGTGCAAGAACGAGCGCAGCTAGTTACCATGATGCCATAGGCTAGGCCCTGGATGCCGATGTTGGTGATGGAGGCCCCGGCAAGCTCGAGCTCACCAAGGTGGCCAACGAACATCTGCGTGACGAGGCTGAGAGTGAAGCTGAAGAGCGTGATGAGGATGGACGCCCATGAGATGCGCCACAGGTTGCCGGCCTCCCACAATGCCAGCCGCGACAGCACGTCGAATGGCACCGGCTCCCGCCGCAGCAGCTCCTCCGAGGCGGCTGACTGGTCATCGATGAAGTCCAGCAACGGCGCCGTCGCAGCGTCGCCATCTCCCTCCATTGTCTCCTCCCCTTAAGTGTTTCACTCAGTCTAGTTCATTATGGACCAAACCCTTGTGATGCTGATATATGCATGAACATGTGTACTGTTCAGTAGTTGCAGCTAACTAACCTTCAGGTTCCATACCTACCAGTCTATTGACTGGTTGTGAATAAGTTGGTGACAGGTGCAGGGGTATGAGCATGAAGCATGAAACGTTACCAACTGAACACAAAACTAAAATCTGTCAGTTTTAGGTAGAAGAAAGTGAGTAAGCTTTCCAGTATTTATGCATCTGTTTCTAACAATCAGATCAAATCTTAAACATTCTTGCCAATAAATACATGATACATCAAAATGTCAGACAGCAATAGCTTACTTTTCTTGTTTCAGAAGACCTCTTTCTAAAAACTTAACTATAAGCTTTCCAGAAGTTTGTTGTTTCTCTAAGGTCAGCTGATTGTCAACTTTTTGACACAATTTAATATCAGGAATTAAATTTCTCTGAAACATCTGGCACGCCACATTGTTTGACTGAACTGCGAGACCTCTATTAAGAAAACTCTCCATCAGAATGTGGCATGTCTGAGCGTCTCTCTGTGAGGCAGTTCTCAGTACCTTGCTGAGGAGACTGTAAGCTTCATTTATTTTACCTAATGCACATAGCTTCTCGATGACCTGATTGTATACACTCTTAAGCTCTTGTCTTGCTAACATCTTATCCAGTAGATCGAGTAATTCTTCCACTGTACCCTTCTCACAGTACCTATGTATCACTGTCCTGTATGTAACAAGTGTAGGGACAATTCCTCTATTAAGCATTTTCTTCACAAGCTCTGTCGCTTCTTTCAGCCGACCTTTCTTTCCCAAAGCATTCACAACAACAGTATAAGTTACAACATCTGGATGCCTGTTGCTGAGATACAAGTCATCCAACAAAGACAGTGCTGATTCCAAATCCCCCTGCCGAGAAAATCCATGAATTACAGTAGTAAAGTTGATAACATTAATGGTACAACCTTTGCTTTGGCACTGCTCCATGAAGTCTTTGGCCTCCCCTGGCTTTCCTTCCTTACATAACGCATGGATCAGTAAGTTAATCTCCACAGTAGTGGGAAAGAAACCCTTTTGCAACATCTGGGCGACGACATCACATGATTCCTTTAGTTTCCCTTCTCTTCTAAACCCATGCATTACAACACTGTATGTGATATCACTGGGAGTCCACCATTCCTCTCCACTGTTGTTTAGCAATTCCCAAGCCTCTGAAGTTTTCCCAGCTTTGCAGAGACCATTTAACAGCGCAGTATGCGTGACTATGTTTGGCTTGCAGCCATTCTTATACATATGCTTCATCATCTTTCTTGCTTGATCAATTTCCCCGATCCGGCAGAACCCATCAACAACTGCGCTATATGTCACAACGTCAGGGTGACATTCTTTTGAGATCATCTCACTTACAATCTCCTTTGCCTCAGCCATCCTCCCATTCACGCAGAAAGAGTGCACAACTGCACTATATCCAACCTCATCAACACGGAACCTTTTCCCCTCTGACTCCCTCAAGAACTCCAACGCCTCATCTGCATGCCCATGCTTTGCAAGCACATGGATAAGCATGTTATATGTGACCTGATCTGGAAATAGACCCGCATCACTCCTCATCCTCCCAAGCAAACCCCGCACCTCTGCCACCCTCTTCTCCTTGCACAAGAAGCCCATGGCTGTATAATAGGTAATCTTATCAGGTGGGCACCCATTTTGCAGCATTACACCGATCATCTCTAGCGCCTCAACAACCCTCCACACACTACATAACCCCTTGATAAGGCAATTGTATGTGACTACATCCGGCTCGACCCCAACACGGCGCATCCGCTCAGCAAACTCTATTGCCTTGTCAATGCGCCCGGCAAAAATAAGCACATTCACTGTCACATTGCATATCGATATGTCAGGTGCGCACCCGTCCTTCTGCATGAGTTGGAGCACGCGCATGGCGGAGCGGAGCTTCCCCGCGCGGCTGTACGAGAGCATGAGGTGCGCGAACTGCTGCGTCCCGCGCCTCATGCGGCGGCGGATCATGAGGCGCATGACGCGCCGGGCGGGGTCGTGGAGCCTGGTGTGGCTGAGGAGGCTCAGCATTTCATCGAACACCTCCGGTGCGTGACGGTAGCGCCACTGGCGGTCGGCCCAGCGGAAGAACTCGAACGCGGCGCGGGCGTCCGTCTGCGCCTGCGCGCGGAGCACGGCGCGGACCTGCGGCGGGGAGAGCACCCGGAGCAGGTGCCGGAGCTGCGCCTCCAGCTTCGGGGTCCACGAGCCCCGGAGCTCGAGCAGCTTGCAGGTGTCGCGCACGAGGCGGCTGCGCGACTCCTCCGCGAGGTCATCGTCGTGGGGTATCTCCTTGACGACGCACGCGGGGGCGAGTTCTCCCGCGGCGGCCGAGGAAGATGCGGCGGTGGTGGACAGGCGGCGGGGTTGGAGGAGGATGAGAAATGGTTTTTTGCTTAGATGCCCAGCCATGGCGCCCGCTCGCGTGCGCGGGAGGAAATGCGATTGGTGGTTAGGACGGCGATTGGCAATGGCCGGAGGGTGCCGGCGGCGGCGGCGGGCGGCAGGTCACTCGCCGACGATGGATGGGCCGGAGCAAGCTGTGTGGGTTCACAGCGTCAGGGCAGCCCACGTAGCCTTTTTGCTACAATGTCCAGTAGTCGTATGATTTTGAAATACCAGGCTTCTCCATCTTCAGCTCTTTCATCTGGCTCCACCCTTGTCTTGTTTTTTAAGAGCAACTCTAGCCAAATCGTCATATTTGACGGCCTCCAAATGCTTATGGAGCGAATCTGTTGAAATGATGCTGAAACTTAGAGTCTTCATATTTGTTGCTTACGTAATTATGGTTGAGGAGAAGTGTGGTTTATCAGCGAACCGGTATGTGGGCTGTGGCGACAAAAAAGGCGATCTAGGTCTTGCGTGCGCGGCCGCCGCCGGCCGCCACTTCGGCGGCCGCGTTGACGCCGCCGCTTCTCCGACCCCTCCGGCCGCATGGCGGTAGGGCGATCGTAATCATCTCCAGCCAATTTGCTTCATCAAATCAGCTGCTTTTCTCCGTCCCGTCCATGAACGCAGCTTCATGCCTGGACGTTTTATCGATTTCCTAGCCGGCTCCTTCAGGTCGTCTAGTGTTTTTTCCAGTACGCGGACCATCAGAGTCTTTGCGTTGTTGTGTTGTCCTGCTGGAGTGGCTGCTTGTGATTGTATGGTTAGTACGTGCAGGTGCCGCTGATCCGGACAGCCTGGACAGAGATTTGGTTTTGTTTTGGGATTGTTTCAAGAAGGTGTGCTGCGCCGAAGCAGCCAAGATAGCAAGAGAGCAAAAACTCAATTTGAGGAGAAGAACAATCTTAGCATATCGACGGGCTCTTTGGAGGAGTACTGTCGGTAGCAATGAATCACCTTGTTTGGAACTGACGGGGCGTGGGGAACCGTCGGACAGTTCGTGACTTACTGGCCCTTGTTAGGGCTAATTCACCCCGACTTGTCTTTCTCTGCTAGATGAGACAGGCTGTTGTAAAAGTGGAGAAACTGCGATGGAGACTTGGGCTCCGTGGCTTTCGAGATGTTGATTCAGTTGGGAAAGGTGGTGGACTTGGTCTGTTTTGGGAGGAGACGCTCCAGGTGACAGTTCTGGAGGCTTGTGCAAGATTCATAGATGTACACGTATTTGATCTTGGTATAGATAAAAAATGGCGGGTTACATTCATTTATGGAGAACCTCGGGTGGAGAATAGAAGGATCATGTGGGATCACCTTACTAGGTTGAGAGGGGTTTCAAATGATCTGTGGCTTGTATGTGGAGACTTCAATGAATGTATGTGGCAGCATGAACATCTTTCGAGTACACAGCGTAGCCCGGCTTAGATGGAGGCATTTCGTGATTGTTTGGAAGTATGCGAGTTGATGCATATGGGATTTGTGGGAGTCCCTTTCACATACAATAACAATCAGTTCGGCAATAGGAACGTCCAAGTACGTTTAGACCGTGGGTGTTCGGATGAGGCTTGGAGAGACTTGTTCCCAGCCGCTCGAGTGTGACATCCTGTGTCGCCAGTTTCGGACCATGCACCGTTGTTGATCCAGATGGAACCGCAGGAACCGGACACTCGAGAGAGAAGTGGTGCACGATACGAAATTATGTGGGAAAGGCATTCTGCTCTTCCCGGAGTAATAGCTAATGCTTGGTCTAAAAAGAAAGCTAGCAACTTAGGAGAGGTTGCTGCCAATCTCAAAACAGTTAAGACAGAATTGAAGGAATGGAGTCGAGAGCACTTTGGTCATGTATCTAAACAGATTGAACGCTTGCGAACAGAACTAGAGGATTTGCAATTAAATAATGCAGAGAAAGCGGTGATCAAAGAAAAGATGTTTGTTCTGGACAAACTTTTGTATTGCGAGGAGATGTTGTGGCATCAACGCTCGCGCATTGCTTGGTTAAAGGAGGGGGACATGAACACACATTATTTCCATAGAAAGGCAGTATGGCGAGCTAGAAAGAATTATATCCGGCGCCTGCGTAAAAGTGATGGTACTTGGAGTTCTGTTCCTAGTGATATGGAGCGCATGGCCAGCTCTTATTTTCAGGAGTTGTACACCAGGGATCCTACTTTGTCATGTGAGGCTCTATTAGGGTGCATTGATACAAAAGTTACACAACAGATGAATGATTTGCTTGATGCGCCCTTTACAGAGAAGGAAGTGGCGGATGCGTTGTTCCAAATTGGTCCAATTAAGGCGCCGGGACCGGATGGCTTCCCGGCAAGGTTTTTTCAGCGTAACTGAACGTATTGAAGGAGGAAATTACAACAACTGTACTGGAATTTTTTGTAACCGGGAAGATGCCCGCAGGAATTAATGACACAGCTATAGTTCTTATCCCTAAGGTAAATTCTCCGGCTGACCTGAAGGATTTTAGACCTATTAGTCTTTGTAATGTCATATATAAGATTGTTTCCAAATGTTTGGTAGACCGACTGTGTCCTTTACTGGCGGACCTTATTTCGGAGAACCAAAGTGCTTTCATACCTGGGAGACTTATCACTGATAATACAATAATTGCCTTCGAGTGTATACATCATATCCAATCTGCTCATCAAAGTCAGAACTATTGCGCGTACAAGTTAGATCTTTCGAAGGCTTATGATCGTGTGGATTGGGATTTCTTGGAGAAGGCTCTTTTGAAGTGGGGCTTCTCTGGCACATGGGTGAGCCGTATCATGGAATGTGTTAAATCAGTGAAGTATTCAGTCAAGTTTAATGGGAAATTGTTGTCCCAGTTTACACCGACAAGGGGACTTCGACAAGGTGATCCTTTGCCACCCTTTTTATTTCTTTTTGTGGCTGATGCTTTATTGTCCTTGTTACATAAAGCAATTCATGATGATGGCCTAGAAGAGTTGAAGATATGTAGAAGAGCTCCAGATATTTCTCATCTTCTGTTTGCAGATGATACATTGCTTTTCTTTCATGAGAGTTCTGACCAAGCGACAATTGTCAAAGGGGTGTTGAACACATATGCGGAGGCTATGGGACAACTCATTAACCCGACAAAGTGTTCCATCTTGTTTGCGGACAATTGCCCAACGACGATCTCAAATGAAGTTAAAAGTATATTGGGAGTTACTCAGGAAGTATTTGAACCAAAGTACCTGGGTCTTCTAGTCCCAGAAGGGAGAATGAGCAAAGGTAAATTAGAACCACTTCAAGCCAAGTTGAGTAAGAGGCTAGTGGATTGGAGCGAGAGGTATATGTCCATGGCAAGTAAAGAAGTTCTTATTAAGGCGGTTGCACAAGCAATACCTACATATGTCATGAGTGTTTTTAAATTGCCCATGCCAGTCTGTGATGACCTGACTCGCATGATAAGGCAATACTGGTGGGGTGTGGAGAATGGAAAGAGGAAAATGGCATGGCTTGCTTGGGATAAAATGATACTACCCAAAGCTATGGGTGGAATGAGTTTTAGGGACATGAGAGCTTTTAACCAAGCTCTCCTAGCAAAGCAGGTGTGGAGATTAATTGAGCACCCTGGAAGTCTAGTCGCGAGACTGTTGTGTGCCAAATATTACCCTTCTGGTAGCTTGGTGGACACTGTGTTTACTGGCAATGCTTCTGCTGTCTGGAGAGGTATAGAACATGGGCTAGAGCTGGTGAAAAAAGGTATGATATGGAAAGTGGGTAACAGCAATAGTATCAGGACTTGGCGAGATCCATGGATCCCTAGAGGGCCTTCGCTAAAACGAATTACGCCAAAAAGGAGATGTCGACTTAACAGAGTTTCTGAGTTTCTTGATCATAGAGGTAACTAGAATATTGATCTTCTCATTGAACATTTTTGGGCGGTGGACGTGCAAGTGATACGGAGTATTCGAACTTCACCCAGCCATGATGATGATTTTCTTGCATGGTTTCCGGGAAAGTTTGGGCAATTCTCGGTCAAAACAGCCTACCATTGGGCGATGCAGGAGCACATGCAGTGTCACAACGAAGGAGCTAGTAGCTCTAGGCCCGAGGGGGATCGCCCCTGTTGGAATTGGGTGTGGCAGGCCCGAGTACCACATAAAATGCGTACTTTTGCATGGAAAGTATCGGTAGGCACGCTGGCTACTGCTGCATGCAAAGCAAAGCATCACATCAGCGACTCTGAAACTTGCTGGCTGTGCGGAGATGCTAAGGATGACTCATTTCATGCGTTAATAACTTGTCCAGGTTCTGTCTTGGTATGGCATACGATGAGACAGGTGTGGCCACTACCAACTAATGATGAGCTAATCAACACGGGGTCGGAATGGTTAATGTCCCTGCTTGCTAATAGGACTGAGAAGATACGCACCATGATAATCATGTTGCTTTGGCGTATATGGTCCTTACGGAATGACCAACTACATCACAAAGTCATTCCACCCCTTGAGATCACAAAAGACTTTTTGTGCAGCTATCTATCTTCATTCGATCAAGCCCAGAAGTACAACATCGATGATATTGTTAAAGGAAAAATGTCCATGGATGAACAGGTGGTCACCTCGGCTCCTGTTAATGCTCAACGTGCACCTTGGCCAAAACCTCCCATAGGATGGGTTGCACTATCTACGGATGGATCATTTGTGAAGGAGACAGGACTAGTTGGATCCCGCATGGTGCTTAGGGATGCCGAGGGGGAGGTTATTTTCTCGGCTTGCCGGTACCTGTTTAACTGCAAAGACGCACTTGAAGCAGAGATTAGTGCTATTCTTGAAGGACTGTCAATTTGTATACAACGGTTGGATTTTCCAATTGTGATCCAATCCGATAACTGGATGGTTGTTGCTGCACTAATGGTTGTTGCTGCACTGACTGATGACTCGCTGGACCGTTCTGCATACGGTCATCTCATGTTAGAAATCAAGAAAACTCTGGAGTCGTGTGGGTTTATTCCGTTGAAAATTGAGCGTCATCAAAATAGAGTTGCTCATAGTTTAGCTACTATAGGAAGATCTGGTGGTAGCACCGCTTGTTGGTTGCGCCGGGTGCCAGACAGTGTTGCTCATGTTGTACTAGCTGACTATAATTCTGTTTCTAAGGAATAAAACCCACCTTTTCCATGCAAAAAAGAGGAGAAGTGTGGTTTGTGTTTATGGATGGTAGATGCTTGCTACCCATAGTGGTGGAGTTGGCTCGTCGGATAAAATGTTTCGCATGAAGTATAGGAAAGAGGCGCGAGGACGACATATCTAATGGTCTTTCTCAATTTTGTCGATGGGTGATGATGGATATGAGGTCCGGATGGCACAAGGACGACCCCCGCCTGATACGACCTTTTCCTAGCATGAGAGGACCGGGAAGGACGCACCTTTGATGCACCAGTTATCGTGCCTAAAGTAAATGTTGTGTTGCCAGGTGTGGAGAGGACAACCACTGAAAGTGTATAAGTAGTTTATGCGCCATGCCCCATGCCTGGTCTTTTACAAAGAAAATGAGCACACTTTTCAGTTCATTGATGGAACATGTTTCAGCCAACTGTGCTAGATATTGACTAATGTGTTCGAAAATTATTTTTGTACCCTCACAGCCAAATTTAGTAAAATCAAGACCTTTATAATCATAAGGGTACAAAACTGCATCGAAGCATTCGGATAAAGCTTTTGGTACACACGATTTCTTACTTTCGGCTCGTTTCTAAAAGTTTCTCGAAACATCTTGTGCAAATTCTTCTTTAATTTTTCTAAAATTAGATCTGAGGTAGACACAGATGCTTGGTTATGGCATAGAAGCGACATGAGTACTAGCTAAGGTGCACCTTGTGGCGTGGACACTGATCCATAATTCGACAGATGACTAAACATGCTTGTGTTTATGGATGGTGTGATAAATTAGGCAAGCTCATACTAGGACTAGGGAATGTAGGTGCAGCCACAAATTGATTGGTCTGGTTAGGATTAGAATTCAACAACATGGGGCAACGATGAAATAGGTAAAGTTAACTTAGGGTTTTCTGCACTAGCAGATACACCAACATTACCACTAGATTTGAGGTCGTCGATGCCAAAAAATGCCCCATGATATCAATATAAATCTGGTTGAAGCAACCAATATACCGGCCACTCTCGGGCTGGGCCAGATTATTCTAGGTTAACAGCTGGATCTTCTCGGGTCCGTCCCAGTTACGGTGGGCTAACCTCTAGCTCTTCTCGGGTTTGACCCAGTTCTACTAGGTAAACAGATTCGGTTAGACTGGTTTCTTTTCTCTGCTCCACAACACTGCTTTGGCCTCCGAGGATGCATAAAATTTCGGATGGAGATGACGCAAATAGCAAAGTTGTTCATTTCGATGATTCGAAGAACATTTTAATTCCAGGGTTTTTCATGTCAAAATGTGGTGTCAACAAATGTACAATCCCATTCAAGCATAGGGCCAAATAGTATCACATAGTCATATTAGAAGGTTACAACAAAAAATAGTTGTGTCCTATGCCACCTGATCAATTGATGGGAGCCAAATGAGGCTTAAGGTTTAGGAACATCAGATTATTTTTGTAGCATATACTATCCTGCATAGAATGTTTAAATTCATAGTAACATAATCGAATATTGTGCAGTCTTCTGATTTCACATGAAATCAAACATAATAATGTGGCCAAACCTGGCCAAATGGGCTGGCCCGGCCCGTACTGGTTCAAACGGGTCAGGCACGTCACAACCCAGCCAGACACGCTAAATACATGGGCCGTGCCGTGCTAGCACACATGCTGCTCTACCTGGCCAGGGACGCCCCTCGCTACACAGGCCAGTGCTACCTCTTGAGCACTGTGTTGGTTTTTCCCTTGAAGAGGAAATGGTGATGCAGCAAAGTAGCGTAAGTATTTTCCTCAGTTTTTGAGAACCAAGGTGTCAATTCAGTAGGAGGCCACACGGAAGTCCCTCGTACCTACACAAACAAATAAGAACCTCACAACCAACGCGATAAAGGGGTTGTCAATCCCTTCATGGTCACTTACGAGAGTGAGTTTTGATATAGATAATAGTGATAAGATAAATATTTTTGGTATTTATATGATATAGATTGAAAGTAAAGATTGCAAAGTAAAATAGATTGGAAACTTATATGATGGAAAATAGACCCGGGGGCTATAGGTTTCACTAGTGGCTTCTCTCAAGAGTGGGTGAACGAATTACTGTTGAGCAATTGATAGAAAAGCGAATAATTATGAGAATATCTAGGCATGATCATGTATATATGCATCATGTCCGTGACAAGTAGACCGACTCCTGCTTGCATCTACTACTATTACTCCACACATCGACCGCTATCCAGCATTCATCTAGAGTATTAAGTTCATAAGAATAGAGTAACGCCTTAGGTAAGATGACATGATGTAGAGGGATAAAATCAAGCAATATGATATAAACCCCATCTTTTTATCCTCAATGGCAACAATACAATACGTGTCGTTTCCCTTTCTGTCACTGGGATCGAGCACTGCAAGATTGAACCCAAAGCTAAGCACTTCTCCCATTGCAAGAAAGATCAATCTAGTAGGCCAAACCAAACTAATAATTCGAAGAGACTTGCAAAGATAACCAATCATACATAAAAGATTTCAGAGAAGAATCAAATATTGTTCATAGATAGACTTGATCATAAACCCACAATTCATCGGATCTCGACAAACACACCGCAAAAAGAGTTACATCGAATAGATCTCCAAGAAGATCGAGGAGAACTTTGTATTGAGATTCAAAGAGAGAGAAGAAGCCATCTAGCTACTAACTATGGACCCGAAGGTCTGAAGTAAACTACTCACACATCATCGGAGGGTCCATGGAGTTGATGTAGAGGACCTCTGTGATCAATGCCCCCTCCGGCGGAGCTTCGGAAAAGGCCCCAAGATGGGATCTCTTGGGTGCAGAAGGTTGCGGCGGTGGAAATAGGGTTTCATGGTGCTCCTGGATGTTTTCGGGGTATGTGAACATATATAGGAGGAAGAAGTAGGTCTGTTGAGCCACGAGGGGCCCATGAGGGGGGAGGGCACGCCCAGGGGGTAGGCGCGCCCCCCTGCCTCGTGGACTCCTCGTTCGTTGCTTGATGTCCACTCCAAGTCCTCTGGATCACGTTTGTTCCAAAAATCACGCTCCCGAAGGTTTCATTCTGTTTGGACTCCGTTTGATATTCCTTTTCTGCGAAACACTGAAATAGGCAAAAAACAGCAATTTGCACTGGGCCTTGGGTAAATAGGTTAGTCCCAAAAATAATATAAAAGTGTAAAATAAAGCCCATTAACATCCAAAACAGATAATATAATAGCATGGAACAATCAAAAATTATAGATACGTTGGAGACGTATCAACATCCCCAAGCTTAATTCCTGCTCATCCTCGAGTAGGTAAATGATAAAAACAGAATTTTTGATGTGGAATGCTTTCTAGCATGTTCTTCAATGTATTTTTCTCTATTGTGGCATGAATGTTCAGATCCGAAAGATTCAAGATAAAAGTTTATTGCTGACATAAAAATAGTAATACTCCAAGTATGCTAATCAAGAAATTATGTCTTATCAAAATACCATAGCCAAAGAAAACTTATCCCTACAAAGTCATATAGTTTGGCCACGCTTCATTTTGTCAAACAAAATGCTCCCATCATGCACAACCTCGATGACAAGCCAAGCAACTGTTTCACACTTAGCCTTTTCAAACTCTTTCAACTTTTACGCAATATATGAGCGCGAGCCATGGACATAGCAATATGGGTGGAATAGAATATGATGATTGAGGTTGTGTGAGAAGACAAAAGGGAGAAAGTCTCACATTGACGCGGCTAATCAATGGGCTATGGAGATGCCCACCGATTGATGTCAATGCAAGGAGTAGGGATTGACATGCAACGGATGCACAAGAGCTATAAATATATGAAAGCTCATCAAAGAAACTAAGTGGGTGTGCATCCAACTTGCTTGCTCACGAAGACCTAGGGCATTTGAGGAAGCCCATCATTGGAATATACAAGCCAAGTTCTATAATGAAAAATTCGCACTAGTATACGAAAGTGACAAAATAAGAGACTCTCTATCATGAAGATCATGGTGCTACTTTGAAGCACAAGTGTGGAAAAAGGATAGTAACATTGTACCTTCTCTCTTTTTCTCTCATTTTTTTATTTGGGCCTTCTTTTCTCTTTTTTATGGCCTCCTTTTTATTATTTTCTGTCCGGAGTCTCATCCTGACTTGTGGGCGAATCATAGTCTCCATCATCCTTTCCTCACATGGTACAATGCTCTAATGATGATCATCACACTTTTATTTACTTACAACTCAATAATTACAACTCGATACTTAGAACAAAATATGACTCTATGTGAATGCCTCCGGTGGTGTATCGGGATTGCGATGAATCAATAGTGACATGTATGAAAAATTAAGCTTGGTGGCTTTGCCACAAATACGATGTCAACTACATGATAATGCAATGCAATATGACAATGATGATGCGTGTCATAATAAATGGAACGGTGGAAAGTTGTATGGCAATATATCTCGGAATGGCTATGGAAATGCCATAATAGGTAGGTATGGTGGTTATTTTGAGGAAGATATAAGGAGGCTTATGTGTGATAGAGCGTATCATATCACGGGGTTTGGATGCTGCTACCTCTTGAGCACTGCGTTGGTTTTCCCTTGAAGAGGAAAGGGTGATGCAACAAAGTAGCGTAAGTATTTCCCTCAGTTTTTGAGAACCAAGGTATCAATCCAGTAGGAGATCACGCTCAAGTCCCACGCACCTACACAAACAAATAAGAACGCAACCAACACGATAAAGGGGTTGTCAAGCCCTTCACAGTCACTTACGAGAGTGAGATCTAATAGATATGATAAGATAAGATTTTTGGTATTTTTATGATAAAGAGAAATAAAGATGCAAAGTAAAATAAACGACAAAGGAAATAACTAAGTGTTGGAAGATTAATATGATTGAAGATAGACCCGAGGGCCATAGGTTTCACTAGTGGCTTCTCTCAAGAGCATAAGTATTACGGTGGGTAAACGAATTACTGTCGAGCAGTTGATAGAATTGAACATAGTTATGAGAATATCTAGGTATGATCATGTCTATAGGCATCACATCCGCGACAAGTAGACCGAAACGATTCTGCATCTACTACTATTACTCCACACATCGACCGCTATCCAGCATGCATCTAGAGTGATAAGCTCATAAGAACAGAGTAATGCTTTAAGGAAGATGACATGATGTAGAGGGATAAACTCATGCAATATGATATAAAACCCATCTTTTTATCCTCGATGGAAATAATACAACACGTGTCGGTTCCCTTCCTGTCACTGGGATCTAGCACCGCAAGATTGAACCCAAAGCTAAGCACTTCTCCCATTGCAAGAAAGATCAATCTAGTAGGCCAAACCAAACTGATAATTCGAAGAGACTTGCGAAGATAAACCAATCATACATAAAAGAATTCAGAGGAGAATCAAATATTGTTCATAGATAAACTTGATCATAAACCCACAATTCAGCGGATCTCTAAAAACAAACCGCAAAAGAAGATTACATCGAATAGATCTCCAAGAAGATCGAGGAGAACTTTGTATTGAGATCCAAAGAGAGAAAATAAGCCATCTAGCTAATAACTATGGACCCGTAGGTCTGAAGTAAACTACTCACACATCACCGGAGAGGCCATGGAGTTGATGTAGAGGTCCTCCGTGATCAATGCCCCCTCCGGCGGAGCTCCGGAAAAGGCCCCGAGATGGGATCTCTCGGGTACAGAAGGTTGCGGCGGTGGAATTAAGTTTTCATGGTGCTCCTGGATGTTTTGGGGTACGTGGATATATATAGGAGGAAGAAGTACGTCGGTGGAGCAACGGAGGGCCACGAGGGTGGAGGGCGCGCCCAGGGGGGTAGGCGCGCCCCCTGCCTCATGGCTTCCTCCATAGTTTCTTGACGCCCACTCCAAGTCTCCCGAATCACGTTTGTTGAGAAAATCACATTCACGAAGGTTTCATTCCGTTTGGACTTCGTTTGATATACCTTTTCGGCAAAACCCTAAAATAGGCAAAAAACAACAATTTGGGCTGGGCCTCCGGTTAGTAGGTTAGTCCCAAAAATGATATAGAAGTGTAAAATAGAGCCTATTGACATCCAAAATAGATAATATAATAGCATGGAGCAATCAGAAATTATAGATACATTGGATACGTATCAAGCATCCCCAAGCTTAATTCTTGCTCGTCCTCGAGTAGGTAAATGATAAAAGAAGAATTTTTATTTATTGTGACATGAATGTTTTCTAACATATTTCTCAATGTAATTTTTATTTATTGTGACATGAATGTTCAGATCCGAAATATTCAAGATAAAAGTTTAATATTGACATAAAAATAATAATACTTCAGGCATACTAACTAAGCAATCATGTCTTCTCAAAATAACATGGCCAAAGAAAGTTATCCCTACAAAATCATATAGTCTGGCTATGCTCTATCTTCACCACACAAAATATTTAAAGCATGCACAACCCTGATGACAAGCCAAGCAATTGTTTCATACTTTTGATGTTCTCAAACTTTTTCAATCTTCACGCAATATATGAGCGTGAGCCATGGATATAGCACTATGGTGGAATAGAATGGTGGTTGTGGAGAAGACAAAAAGGAGAAGATAGTCTCACATCAACTAGGCGTATCAATGGGCTATGGAGATGCCCATCAATAGATATCAATGTGAGTGAGTAGGGATTGCCATGCAGCGGATGCACTAGAGCTCAAAGTATATGAATGCTCAACAAAAGAAACTAAGTGGGTGCGCATCCAACTTGCTTGCTCACGAAGACCTAGGGCAGTTTGAGGAAGCCCATCATTGGAATATACAAGCCAAGTTCTATAATGAAAAATTCCCACTAGTATATGAAAGTGATATCATAGGAGACTCTCTATATGAAGAACATGGTGCTACTTTGAAGCACAAGTGTGGAAAAGGATAGTAGCATTGTCCCTTCTCTCTTTTTCTCTCTTTCTTATTTGGGCCTTCTTTTTTTGGGACTCTTTTTTTTCGTCCGGAGTCTCATCCCGACTTGTGGGGGAATCATAGTCTCCATCATCCTTTCCTCACTTGGGACAATGCTCTAATAATGATGATCATCACACTTTATTTACTTACAACTCAAGAATTACAACTCAATACTTAGAACAAAATATGACTCTATGTGAATGCCTCCGCCGGTGTACCAGGATGTGCAATGATGCATGAGTGACATGTATGAAGAATTATGAACGGTGGCTTTGCCACAAATACGATGTCAACTACATGATCATGCAAGCAATATGACAACGATGAAGCGTGTCATAATAACGGAATGGTGGAAAGTTGCATGGCAATATATCTCGGAATGGCTATGGAAATGCCATAATAGGTAGGTATGGTGGCTGTTTTGAGGAAGGTATATGGTGGGTTCATGGTACCGGTGAAAGTTGCACGATACTGGAGAGGCTAGCAATGGTGGAAGGGTGAGAGTGCATATAATCCATGGACTCAACATTAGTCATAAAGAACTCACATACTTATTGCAAAAATCTATTAGTTATCGAAACAAAGTCTTACACGCATGCTCCTAGGGGGATAGATTGGTAGGAAAAGACCATCGCTCGTCCCCGACCGCCACTCATAAGGAAGACAATCAATAAATAAATCATGCTCCGACTTCATCACATAACGGTTCACCATACGTGCATGCTACGTGAATCACAAACTTCAAGACAAGTATTTCTCAAATTCACAACTACTCAACTAGCATGACTCTAATATCACCATCTCCATATCTCAAAACAATTATCAAGTATCAAACTTCTCATAGTATTAAATGCACTTATATGAAAGTTTTTATATTATAGAAAATTTCCATGTTGTTCTAAAGGACTCTCAAAATAATATAAGTGAAGCACGAGAGAACAATAGTTTCTGTAAAACAAATCCACCACCGTGCTCTAAAAGATATAAGTGAAGCACTAGAGCAAAAACTATATAGCTCAAAAGATATAAGTGAAGCACATAGAGTATTCTAATAAATTTCAAATCATGTGAGTCTATCTCAAAAGGTGTGTACAGCAAGGATGATTGTGGTAAACTAAAAAGCAAAGACTCAAATCATACAAGACGCTCCAAGCAAAACACATATCATGTGGTGAATAAAAATATAGCTCCAAGTAAAGTTACCGATAGACGAAGACGAAAGAGGGGATGCCTTCTGGGGCATCCCCAAGCTTAGGCTTTTTGGTGTCCTTGAATTTTACCTTGGGGTGCCATGGGTATCCCCAAGCTTAGGCTCTTTCCACTCTTTGTTCCATAATCCATCAAATCTTTACCCAAAACTTGAAAACTTGACAACACAAAACTCAAAATAGAAAATTTCGTGAGCTCCGTTAGCGAAAGAAAACAAAACACCACTTCAAGATACTGTAATGAACTCATTCTTTATTTATATTGGTGTTAAAACTACTGTATTCCAAATTCTCTATGGTTTATAAACTCTTTTACTATCCATAGATTCATCAAAATAAGCAAACAAGACAAGAAAAACAGAATCTGTCAAAAACAGAACAGTCTGTAGTAATCTGTAGCTAACGCAACTTCTGTAACCCCAAAATTTCTAAAATAAATTTCTGGAAGTGAGGAATTTATCTATTAATCATCTAGAAAAATAATGAACTAACTATCACCTTCCAAATAAAAATGGTAGTGATTCTCGTGAGCGCTAAAGTTTCTATTTTTTACAGCAAGATCAAAAAGACTTTCCCAAGTCTTCCCAATGGTTGTACTTGGCACAAACACTAATTAAACACAAAAAACACAACCAAAACAGAGGCTAGATAAATTATTTATTACTAAACAGGAGGAAAAATCAAGGGATAAAAATAAATTTGGGTTGCCTCCCAACAAGCGCTATCGTTTAACGCCCCTAGCTATAATAATAGGATAGATCACAAAAACTCATTTCATATTCTCTACGTTCAGCAGCAAGTTTTCTTTGAGGCAAGAAAAAGTAATCAAAAGGGCTAAATTTAATGGGACATAAGTCCCCAAGATCAATTTTGGGAGGTATAAGTTCCTCCTTTGGGCCTTCATATTGCACAACCAATTCATTATTATAAGCATTCTTTTGACAAAACTTCGTGAGCATATACTCGAGAGAATATCCTAGCTCATTATTTCGAATAGCAAAATTATCATTAAGTTCGGAAATTCTATCAACTACAACATTGGTAGGGACTTTTTTCTAAGGTTCTCATTAAAAGCAACATAGTCTAAAGATTGAAAACACATTATTTCCTCTTGATCAAAGAGGATTGCCTCTATGGGAGGACGGCCAGCATCCACCCTATAGTGCACAAAGATTTCTTTGGCCTATCTTATTATAAATCTGAACTCATGAGACAAAAAGATAGTAGCAGCATGCTTAACAGAAGAATGCTCAATATTAGAAATTTCTAGGAAAATCCTTTGTATGCAAGGATGATGTGCATAAATTGCCTTTCATGTTCAACTACAAGCATGGCGATAGCATCCGCAAGACTACTAGTTCTATGAAGAATAGAACTACCCATAGAAGGCAAAGCCCCGGCACAAGTAAAGAAATCTTGAATAACTCCCTTCCAATAATATTACCGCTACCAATCCGAAACTTTTTATTGTGTAAAATAGTAGGATTTTCAAGAGGGTCATCAATAGCATCAAAATTTTCCATATTATTATCCTTATCAACGATAACCTCCCCAGTTTCAGACATGTTGGCAACAGATTGCAAAAAGAACGAGAACACAGAAGGCAGGAAGGAAAAAGAGGCGAATATAAGAAGAGGGCGAATAAAACGGCAAGGGTGAAGTGGGGGAGAGGAAAACAGAGGCAAATGGCAAATAATGTAATGCAAGGGATAAGAGTTTGTGATGGGTACTTGGTATGTTTTGACATGGCACTGGCACCAGAAATGAGTCGCTGTTGGGAGTCAAATCTTGACTTGACTTGGCGCGAATGTCCCCGGCAACGGCGCCAGAAATCCTTCTTGCTACCTCTTGAGCACTGCGTTGATTTTCCCTTGAAGAGGAAAGGGTGATGCAACAAAGTAGCATAAGTATTTCCCTCAGTTTTTGAGAACCAAGGTATCAATCCAGTAGGAGATCACGCTCAAGTCCCACGCACCTAAACAAACAAATAAGAACCTCAAAACCAACGCGATAAAGGGGTTGTCAAGCCCTTCACGGTCAATTATGAGAGTGAGATCTGATAGATATGATAAGATAATATTTTTGGTATTTTTATGATAAAGAGAAATAAAGATGCAAAGTAAAATAAACGGCAAAGGAAATAACTAAGTGTTGGAAGATTAATATGATGGAAGATAGACCTAGGGGCCATAGGTTTCACTAGTGGCTTCTCTCAAGAGCATAAGTATTACGGTGGGTAAACGAATTACTATCGAGCAATTGATAGAATTGAGCATAGTTATGAGAATATCTAGGTATGATCATGTATATAGGCATCACGTCCGCGACAAGTAGACCAAAACTATTCTGCATCTACTACTATTACTCCACACATCGACCGCTATCCAGCATGCATCTAGAGTATTAAGTTCATAAGAACAGAGTAATGCTATAAGGAAGATGACATGATGTAGAGGGATAAACTCATGCAATGTGATATAAACCCCATCTTTTTATCCTCGATGGCTACAATACAATACGTGTCGGTTCCCTTTCTGTCACTGGGATCGAGCATCGCAAGATTGAACCCAAAGCTAAGCACTTCTCCCATTGCAAGAAAGATCAATCTAGTAGGCCAAACCGAACTTATAATTCGAAGAGACTTGCAAAGATAAACCAATCATACATAAAAGAATTCAGAGGAGAATCAAATATTGTTCATAGATAAACTTGACCATAAACCCACAATTCATCGGATCTCGACAAACACACCGCAAAAGAAGATTACATCGAATAGATCTCCAAGAAGATCGAGGAGAACTTTTTATTGAGATCCAAAGAGAGAGAAGAAGCCATCTAGCTAATAACTATGGACCCATAGGTCAGAAGTAAACTACTCACACATCACCGGAGAGGCCATGGAGATGATGTAGAGGCCCTCCGTGATCAATGCCTCCTCCGGCGGAGCTCCGGAAAAGGCCCCGAGATGGGATCTCTCGGGTACAGAAGGTTGCGGCGGTGGAATTAGGTTTTCGTGGTGCTCCTGGATGTTTGGGGGGTACGTGGATATATATAGGCGGAAGAAGTACGTCAGTGGAGCAACAGAGGTCCCACGAGGGTGGAGGGCGTGCCCAGGGGGTAGGCGCGCCCCCTGATAACCCACAAGTATAGGGGATCACAACAGTTTTCGAGGGTAGAGTAGTCAACCCAAATTTATTAATTCGACACAAGGGGAGCCAAAGAATATTCTCAAGTATTAGCAGCTGAGTTGTCAATTCAACCACACCTGGAAACTTAATATCTTCAGCAACGTATTTAGTAGCAAAGTAATATGATAGTAGTGGTAACGATAGCAAAAGTAACGGTGGCAAAAGTACTATTTTTGGTATTTTGTAGTGATGATAACAATAGCAATAGAAAAGTAAATAAGCGAAGAACAATATATGGAAAACTCGTAGGCAATGGAACAGTGATGGAGAATTATGCCAGATGCGATCGATCATGTAACAGTCATAACCTAGGGTGACACAGAACTAGCTCCAGTTCATTAATGTAATGTAGGCATGTATTCCAAATATAGTCATGCATGCTTATGGAAAAGAACTTGCATGACATCTTTTGTCCTACCCTCCCGTGCCAGCGGGGTCCTATTGGAAACTAAGGGATATTAAGGCCCCCTTTTAATAGAGTACCAGACCAAAGCATTAACACATAGTGAATACATGAACTCCTCAAACTACGGTCATCACCGGGAGTGGTCCCGATCATTGTCACTTCGGGGTTGCCGGATCATAACACATAGTAGGCGACTATTGACTTGCAAGATAGGATCAAGAACTCTCATATATTGATGAAAACATAATAGGATCAGATTTGAAATCATGGCACTCGGGCCCTAGTGACAAGCATTAAGCATAGCAAAGTCATAGCAACATCAATCTCAGAACGTAGTGGATACTAGGGATCAAACCCTAACAAAACTAACACAATTACATGATAAATCTCATCCAACCCATCACCTTCCAGCAAGCCTACGATTGAATAACTCACGCACGGCGGTGAGCATCATGAAATTGGTGATGGAGGATGGTTGATGATGACGACGGCGATGGATTTCCCTCTCTGGAGCCCCGAACGGACTCCAGATCAGCCCTCCTAAGAGAGTTTAGGGCTTGGCGGCAGCTCCGTATCGTAAAATGCAATGAATCCTTCTCCCTGGTTTTTTTCTCCCCGAAAGTGAATATATGGAGTCCAGGTTGAGGTTGGTGGAGCGTCAGGGGGCCCACGAGGCAGGGGGCGCGCCAGGGGGGCAGGCGCGCCCCCACCCTCGTGGACAAGGTGGGGCCCCCCTGACATGGATCTTCCTTCCAATATTAATTATATATTCCAAAATAATTCTCTGTTGATTTTTAGGTCATTCCGAGAACTTTTATTTTTGTACAAAAATAACACCATGGCAATTCTGCTGAAAACAGCGTCAGTCCGGGTTAGTTCCATTCGAATCATGCAAGTTAGAGTCCAAAACAAGGGCGAAAGTGTTTGGAAAAGTAGATACGACGGAGACGTATCAACTCCCCCAAGCTTAAACCTTTGCTTGTCCTCAAGCAATTCAGTTGATAAACTGAAAGTGATAAAGAAAAACTTTTACATACTCTGTTTGCTCTTGCTATTGTAAATATGTAAAGCCGGCATTCAAGTTTTTAGCAAAGATTATGAACACCATATGCAGAATAACATTTAGGTCTCATGTTTACTCATATCAATGACATAATCAACTAGCGAGCAATAATAATAAATCTCGAATGACAACACTTTCTCAAAACAATCATGATATGATATAACAGGATGGTATCTCGCTAGCCCTTTTTGAGACCGCAAAACATAAATGCAGAGCACCTTTAAAGATCAAGGACTGACTAGATATTGTAATTCATGGTAAAAGAGATCCAGGCAAGTCATACTCAATTTAAATTAACAGTAATGAATGCAAATAACAACGGTGCTCTCCAACTGGTGCTTTTTAATAAGAGGATGATGACTCAATATAAAAGTAAATAGATAGGCCCTTCGCAGAGAGAAGCAGGGATTTGTAGAGGTGCCAGAGCTCGGTTTTGAAATAGATATGGATAATATTCTGAGCGGTATACTTTCATTGTCAACATAACAACCGAGAGATGGCGATATCTTCCATGCTACACACATTATAGGCGGTTCCCAAACAGAATGGTAATGTTTATACTCCCCCTCCACCAACAAGCATCAATCCATGGCTTGCTTGAAACAACGAGTGCATCCAACTAACAACAGTCCCGGGGGAGTTTTGTTTGCAATTATTTTGAGTTGATTTGCATAAAGCATGGGACTGGGTATCCCGGTGACCAGCCATTTTCTCATGAGTGAGGAGCGGAGTCCACTCCTCTTGAGAATAACCCGCCTAACATGGAAGATACAGACAACCCTAGTTGATACATGAGCTATTTGAGCATACAAAACAGGATATTTATTTGAAGGTTTAGAGTTTGGCACATACAAATTTACTCGGAACGGCATGTAGATACCGTATAGAGGTACGTATGGTGGACTCATATGGAATAACTTTGGGGTTTATGGAATTGGATGCACAAGCAGTATTACCGCTTAGTACAGGTGAAGGCTAGCAAAAGACTGGGAAGCGACCAGCTAGAGAGTGACAACAGTCATGACCATGCATTAAAATTAATCAACACCGAATGCGAGCATGAGTAGGATATAATGCACCATGAACATAAATATCGTAGAGGCTATGTTGATTTTGTTTCAACTACATGTGTGAACATGTGCCAAGTCAAGCCACTCGAATTATTCAAAAGAGGATACCACCCTATCATACCACATTACAACCATTTTAATAGCATGTTGGTACGCAAGGTAAACCATTATAAGCTCCTAGCTAATTAAGCATGGCATAAGCAACTATTATCTATAATTTTCATTGCAAACATGTTTATTCATTATAGGCTGAATCAGGAACAACGAACTCATCATATTTACAAAAACAAGAGAGGTCGAGTTCATACCAGCTTTTCTCATCTCAATAAGTTCATCATATAATCATCATTATTGCCTTTCACTTGCACGACCTAATAGTGTGGATAATAATAATAGTGCACGTGCATTGGACTAAGCTGGAATCTGCAAGCATTCAATTCAAGAGAGAAGACAAGGTAATATGGGCTCTTTGTCATATCAACGATAATGCATATAAGAGCCACTTTAACATTTTCATTATGGTCTTCTCCTATCGACCCCCAAAGGAAAGAAAAGAAATAAAACTATTTACACGGGAAAGCTCCCAACAAGCAAAAGAAGAACGAGAAATCTTTTTGGGTTTTCTTTTTAATTACTACTACAAGCATGGAAAGTAAACTAATTAAAAGCTACAACTATTTTTTTTGATTTTCTTAAGGTTTATTAAACACACAAGAAGAAAGCATGAAAAAAGGAAAATAAACTAACATGGATGATACAATGAAAAAGTATGAGCACCGACAACTAGCAATGAGTGTGTGAACATGAATGTAATGTCGGTGAGAAATGCGTACTCCCCCAAGCTTAGGCTATTGGCCTAAGTTGGTCTATGGCCACGGCTGGCCTAGTGGATATCCAAAGTAATAGTTGGGGTCGTACTGTGAAGAAGCCTTGGATTGCCATTGGTTGGCAATCACCTCCGGATCCCACTGATAATAAGACTGTCGTGGAGGATCAAATTGTGGTTCCGGCTCTAGCTCTATAGCTGATATAGGGTTCTGGTAGGCGTGAATGGCCTCCAACGGAACAAGGTACTTGCTTGCAGATAAATCAAACAAGGAAGGAGCAGGCAAGCTGATAGTCTCAGGATGATTTTTACCAAATATTAATTTGTACTTAAGCACCTTTCCCCTATTCTTAACAATAAAATCATGTGCTACCATACTCTTATAATCTAGAAAAACAAGCGACATCTATTTTTCTTCCTTCTCATAATGCCTAATAGGTATGTTAAAGTGTGCAGCGATGCCGAGGCGAAGATGCCTCCGAGGACGGGGCCCTTAGTACGGTTAAGATTTAACCGCTTTGCAATAATAGCGCCCATACTGAATGTGTCATCACAAAATAAGGCATGGCACAAAATAACAATATCAGGGGCACTAATGTTGCCATAGTTTCCGCGACCAATTAAGCATCTACTAGCAAATATAGCAAAGTAACGTAGAACAGGAAAGTGTATGCTAGTAATTCGTGCGTCGAAAACCTTCCTTGTTTCCCCTACAGTAATGGTATCAATAAACCCATCGACATCGTCATGATGTGGTTCCTCTACGCTGCCCTCGAAAGGGATCAAACAAACCCAACAAAAATCATGAAGTGACATCTCCTGATGCTCATCATATAAATAGAATTCCGCCATAGGTGGTGAGCTCCTAGCATGGAAATGAAAGTTTTGCACAAAGATATTAGTGAGTAAGAGATACTGTTCGTGTTCGTCATGGAGGAAGGCGACGAGGCCTACATTCTCAGCCAATTCATAGAAATCATCATAAATCCCGGCTGCTCTCAAGAAATTATCACAAGGCCATTCACACGGCTAAACTTCCGCGGTGCGAGGGAGATTATATTTGGGCCTCTTATCCTCCTCACTTTGCTTATCCTTCGAGCTTCGTCTTGATGAGCCCCTCAAAAATCTCTTCATTTTTTTCTGAAAATTTCTGAAATTTTTAGTAACTTCAAAATAAAAGTGAACCAAACTCAACAATATTGATAGCAACTACTCCTACAAGTGCCTAGAGGCAATATCATGCATCAAAACTACTTTTGACCATATAAATTTGACATGCAAGCTCAAGAACAGGGTCACCTAAGCAGAAAAAATATGCAATGAATAAAGCACTAGAACAAAAACTAATTGGACCATTGGAGGAGTCACATACCAAGGAACAATCCCCCAAAGCAGTTTTGTGAGAGGTGCTTTGAACAAGGAGATCAAAAATGGCAGCAAAATGAGCTTGGACTCGGGTTTGAGCTGGTTAGTGATGTTTGTGGGAGGAAGAAGGAGTGTGTGGTAGCTGGAATAAGTGGAGGGGAGGCACCGTGGGCCCACGAGGCAAGGGGGTGCGCCCTCCACCCTCGTGGCCAGGTGCTTGCTCCCCCTGCTGTGTTCTCAGTGCCAGATATTCTCAAATATTCCAGAAAAAATCATATTTAATTTTCAGGGCATTTGGAGAACTTTTATTTTTATTGTATTGATAATTCAGAAAACAGACAGAAATTAATATTTGTGCTTTATTTAATATAAATACCAAAAAGTAAAAAGAGGGTACAGAGAGTTGTGTTTTCTAAATTCATCCATCTCAAGCTCATCAAAAGGAATCCACTAACAAGGTTGATCAGGTCTTGTTAACAAACTCATTCCGAATAACATGGAACCAGAGAATTTTCGAATAACACTAGGTTACCTCAACGGGGATATGCATGTCCCCAACAATAAGAATATCATATTTCTTCTTGACAGTAGGAAGAGGAAATTCAAAACCTCCAAAAATAATCGATGGAATTTTTCCAATAGAGTTTATACTATGAACTTGATGTTGTTTCCTCGGAAAGTGTACCGTATGCTCATTGCCATTAACATGAAAGTGACATTGCCTTTGGTGCAATCAATAACAGCCCCTGCAGTATTCAAAAAGGGTCTTCCAAGAATAATAGACATACTATCGTCCTCGGAAATATCAAGAATAACAAAGTCCATTAAAATAGTAATGTTTGCAACCACAACAGGCACATCCTCACAAATACCGACAGGTATAATGCTACGTCTTGAGCTTGCGTTGGTTTTCACCGAAGAGGAAGGGATGATGCAACAGAGTAGCGTAAGTATTTCCCTCAATTTTTGAGAACCAAGGTATCAATCCAGTAGGAGGCCATGCTCAAGTCCCTCGTACCTGCACAAAACAATAGCTACTCGCAACCAACACAATTAGGGGTTGTCAATCCCTTCACGGTCACTTACGAGAGTGAGATCTGATATATATAATATTTTTGGTATTTTTGGTATAAAGATGCAAAGTAAAAAGTAAAAGCAAAGTAAAAAAGAAAAGCAAGATTAAAGTGATGGAGATTGATATGATGAGAATAGACCCGGGGGCCATAGGTTTCACTAGTGGCTTCTCTCAAGAGCATAAGTATTCTACGGTGGGTGAACAAATTACTGTTGAGCAATTGACAGAATTGAGCATAGTTAGGAGAATTTCTAGGCATGATCATTTATATAGGCATCACGTCCGTGACAAGTAGATCGAAACGATTCTGCATCTACTACTATTACACCACTCATCGACCGCTATCCAGCATGCATCTAGAGTATTAAGTTAAAAACAGAGTAACGCTTTAAACAAGATGACATGATGTAGAGAGATAAATTCATGCAATATGAAATAAACCCCATCTTGTTATCCTTGATGGCAACGATACAATACGTGCCTTGCTGCCCCTTCTGTCACTGGGAAAGGACACCGCAAGATCGAACCCAAAGCTAAGCACTTCTCCCATGGCAAGAACTACCAATCTAGTTGGCCAAACCAAACGGATAATTCGAAGAGACTTGCAAAGATAACCAATCATACATAAAAGAATTCAGAGAAGATTCAAATATTATTCATAGATAGACTTGATCATAAACCCACAATTCATCAGTCTCAACTGAAAGGATCGATATGGTTGACTAGAGGGGGGTGAATAGGCAACTACCAATTTTTAGTTTTTCTTTACTAAATTAAAGTTTGCATCAAAGTAGGTTGTCTAGATGTGCAACTAGGTGAGCAACCTATATGATGCAATAACAACAAGCATACAAGCAAGCAAGGGGAGAAACACTAAAGAGCTTGCACAAGTAAAGGTAAGAGATAACCAAGAGTGGATCCGGTGAAGACGAGGATGTGTTACCGAAGTTCCTTCCTTTTGAGGGGAAGTACGTCTCCGTTGGAGCGGTGTGGAGGCACAATGCTCCCCAAGAAGCCACTAGGGTCACCGTATTCTCCTCACGCCCTCACACAATGCGAGATGCAGTGATTCCACTATTGGTGCCCTTGATGGCGGCGACCGAACCTTTACAAACAAGGTTGGGGCAATGTCCACAACTTAATCGGAGGCTCCCAACAAGACCATGAAGCTTCACCACAATGGAATATGGCTCCGAGGTGACCTCAACCGTCTAGGGTGCTCAAACACCCAAGAGTAACAAGATCCTCTAGGGATGAGTGGGGGAATCGAGAATCCCTTGGTGGAAGTGTAGATCGGAGCCTTCTCAACCACTCCCGAGCAAATCAACAAATTTGATTGGCTAGAGAGATAGATCGGGCGAAAATGAAGCTTGGAGTATTTAATGGAGCTTGAGCAATAAATGGAGCTTGGGGGAGGAAGAGGTAGGTGAGAAGGAAGAAGGGGACTCCCTTTTATACTGGGAGCAACAATCCCGTTGCCCCCCACCAACCAGCCCCGCACAGGGCGGTACTACCGCTGAGATGGGGCGGTACTACCGCCAGGACAGCGGTACTGCCGCCCCAGCAGCGGTACTGCCGCGCTGAGGAGACTAGTAGGAAACAGATCCAATTCTGCGGTACTACCGCGGTGGTAGGGCGGTACTACCGCTCCAGGAACGGTACTACCGCCACTACAACCGTGACTAGTGCCGCAAAACCCGACACGAGAAAAAGACCTCTTGAATCGAGGCGGTAGGAGCCAGACTGCCTAACGGTACTACTGCAGTGGGGTCAAGGGCAATAGTACCGCTGTGGAGCGGTACTGCCGCTTGTGACCCTTCGGCCGTAGTACCACAGGCAGTGCGGTACTACCGTTGGGGAGAGAGAGAGAGGGAGAAGGGATCTCTCAAAGAAGCTAAGGACCAGGCGAAGGTGCCAAGCCCCCAGCGGTACTACTGCTGTGGAGCCACGACGGTACTACCACTGCAGAGCGGTACTGCCGCTTGTGGCTTCTCAGCGGTACTACCGCTGGGTGCGCGGTACTGCCGCTTACACCCAGACAGGACAAGAGGAGAGATCTCTTCAATGGACAGGAAAATCTCGGAGGGTGAGAAGCTGATGTGTACGTGATGATTCCACCCATGCAAAACCCCAGCGGACCCCCTCTTGATAGTACGGTGCCCCTCTACGCAACTAGTCCACCGAGAAAGAAACGAAAGAGCTACACCGTCTTGAAATACACTCCGAGGGGAAGAAGGCGTCTCGTGCCAGGGGAGAATCTGTGAATTATTCAAAGCACAAGATTAGACCGCAAACATGTTGTCAACAATCACCAAAACTACCTTGAGAGAGATATGCCGTAACAATCTCCCCCTTTTTGGTGGATTGATGACGACTAGGGATTTGCGCAAAGAAAAGAAATAAAACGAAGAAAAAACTAAGAACTAGAAAATATAGACGGGCTCCCCGAGAATGTGTGCACCTAGATATGGCAAGACACACGCATTCGGATCAACACTCCCCCTATATTTTATAGTCCAACAATACTAAGCACAAGATATATGAGAGGAGAGAATAAACAGGACAAGCATGCATCTCATAATAAACTACAGTACTCTGAAAAGACATAAGTAATAAGGTAGTGATAGGGAGCATATGTCTCACACCATATGTCTAGAACTTAGGTCTCACACCAAACCAAACCAAAGAAGGAACACACAAGAAAACACAAGACGACTCAAAGCACGACACAAGAAGCAAATCCCTACACTCTCTCCCCCTTTGGCAGGGAGACACCAAAAAGGGCAAAGAGTGACACTACGACTCCAGGTGATGGGAGGAGGAAGATCTCGAACATCACATCTCTGCATCTTCATCGTGGGTCGAAAACTGCTCGGCATCGGAGTCGGTCCAGTGGCAATTCTGATGAATCCAGTCCTCCTCTTTAGTGATCTGACCCTCAGACCCACTGGCAACTGGTGCTCCCAACTGACGCATGATCTCCTTGTGGCGTGTCCTGGCATGCTTCTCCGCCACATGAGTCATGTACTGACCATGGGACTCCATGCAGAAAAGCTTCTTCATCTTGCGCTTGAGCTTCTGTGCCCATGATGGTTCTGCACTAGAGTGGCCAAAGTCCTCCTCATGAGCATCAGTAGTAGCCTCACCCTCGGTCCCCATGGTAGCAGCAGCAGCAGACGGGCCCCCTGTGGCAGCAGTAGCAGATGGACCCCCTGTGTGAGGTGCTGTCTAGTTGTCCTTCTTCCTCAGACGCTTGATCTCATGAGAAACCAAGTCTCCAGTCTCTAGTAGCACTCTGGGATAAGTCTGTGCCCAGGCCCTCTCAATGAGCCTCATGATGAATGGACCATAGATAGGACACTTGCGCTCAGACACGGCAGATAGAAGTTCAGACCACATGACATGAGAGATATCCAGGCCCTCTCCAGTGCTTGCTTCCTTCTCATGCTGACAGAAAAGAAGCATGTCCACGAGGTAAGAGTGGACCATATCCAGATTCCCGATCCGAGGGAAGAGAGTCTCACGAAATATGCGATGAAGAATGTCCAGATACGGAGACAGCTCATAGCTCTTCTTCTTAGTT
This sequence comes from Triticum dicoccoides, assembly GCF_002162155.2. Taxonomy (NCBI): domain Eukaryota; kingdom Viridiplantae; phylum Streptophyta; class Magnoliopsida; order Poales; family Poaceae; genus Triticum; species Triticum dicoccoides. The sequence goes on along the minus strand of NC_041388.1, from coordinate 562,237,947 downwards.
ACAGGGTGAACCTTCACAGTGCAGTAGGGCCAAAGGGCTTGCTTGTGGGTGGATGTAACATTGCGGTGAGGACGGAAACCGACAGGAGTCTCAAGCCCGGTATCCACCACATCAAGTAACTCCATGAAAGCCTTCCACTTGACAGAAAGCATCTTGCCATTGGTCATCCAGGTCAGAGTCCTGTCGACATCCGTCCCAAGGTGGACGGTGGCATAGAATTGAGCCACCAAATCCGCATCAAAATCCTTATTGAATTGCATGATCCTGAGAGTGTTTAGCTGAGTGCACATCTGAAGATCTTCGCCAAAGTACTCCGGGTCCTTCTCCATAGCATCTGTGTCAATGGAGCGAACATCAACAAAAAGATTCTTCTTGGCCTTGATCACATCAAAGTAGATGGCAAACTGAAAACGGTTCCAGAACGGGCGGTTGACCAAAGTGGGTTCTTGGTCCACCGCATAGGGGTTGCGGCGACGCTTCTCCCAAAACTCCTTGTTGGTCATCTCAGTCACAGTCTTCCCTTTTGGCTTGTTAGCGGCTCGCTTCGATTGCTGAGGAGGTGGAGGAACACTTGCAGAAGCACTTGCTGGAGGCGGTTGGGTGCTCGAGGAACCACCGGCTGGCTCTGAGGTGCGGTAGCGTTTTGATGTGGCACGCCCGGGGTTGATACGGCGACCTTGCTGCTCGGAAGGGTCATCACCTGGAGCCAAACACAAGAACACGCGAAACAACCAGAAAGCACGAGCATAAGCCAACAAGCTCAACAAAAGGATCAAGGTAAGGCAGGAAAATGATGGAAATTGGCATTCAGCGGTAGTACCGTGACCTGCCCGTGGTAGTACCGCCCTGAGCGGTAGTACCACCCCAAAGGGAGTGGCAGTACCGCTCTAGGTCAAGCGGTAGTACCGTTCCAAAGGGAGCGTTAGTACTGCTTGAGGCTGAGAAACATTAGTTTCATATAGCACGAGGTAATGAAACAGCGGGTTCCTACTACCACGGTCAGATCCGGCACTACCGGCCTGCCAAATTCAAAAATAATCCTACCAAACTCTAATCGAGATAGTCTAGTTGCCTTCTCCAACCAACTCAAGCCTAGATTTAGCCAAAAATCTAGAGATGCAACCACCATTGCCCCTAAGAAACAAGAACTGAAAAAGAGACAAAACTAAAGAAGAAACGGGGGCAATACCGGCATCCATGGCAAGAGGACAAGGTGGGGATCGACTCCACCAAAGGAAATGGAGAGGGACGCCCCGGAGATGGAGATCCGCCGGAGCCCTCCCGCGGCGAGAGGAGGCTGGAGAGAGGAAGAGAAAAGAGGGGCGAAGTGAATGTGTATGGGGGAGAAGAAACCTCCCCCTGCCCTGACTTAACCCGCTGGTCCCGTCTCTCAACGGTAGTACCGCGCTGGGGGGCGGTAGTACCGCTTATAAGCGGTAGTACCGCGCACCACCAGCGGTAGTACCGCCCAGCATGCCACGGCAACTAAACAGACACGACGGCAAAAGAAAAAACACACCAGCAAACGACCAAGACACAGCTCTTCACAAGAGAGCGGTGGCCGAGGCCACCTATGTTTGAGTTAAAAGGTATGGCACCGCGAAGATTTTAACCTTGGGCCCATGACCAAAACTCGTCTTTGAAGCACAAGTGCCATCAACAATGGCTAAAGTGAAAGACTTGATCAATTTATACATAATGGGGGGAGGGAGAGTTCATTGAGAGAACAACACTCCCCCTATGTAGGGTGTGCACGGGTTCAAGCCACATTGCTTGAATCAATGATATTTAGCTCATGCCTTAACTCGCGAAATCTTGCTTCATCCAAGGGCTTCGTGAAGATATCTGCAAGGTTGTCATGAGTGTCGACATAGTTGAGCTCGATCTCTCCTCGCCTAATGTGATCCCGGATGAAGTGATACCGAATCTCAATATGCTTCATCTTGAAGTGTTGCACTGGGTTGAGAGAAATATTGATGGCACTTTCATTGTCACACCGAAGAGGCACTTTGTCACAAGTGACACCGTAATCCTTTAAAGTTTGCCTCATCCATAGAAGTTGTGCACAACAACTACCGGCGGCAACATACTCCGCCTCAGTGGACGAGAGAGACACACAACTTTGCTTTTTGGAAGACCAACTTACCAAAGAGCAACCAAGGAATTGGCACCCTCCGGAAGTGGACTTCCTATCCACTTTGTCTCCGCCCATTCAGAATCCGAGTACCCTACAAGCTTGAAGTTTGATCCTCTTGGGTACCATAAGCCAAAGTTTGGGGTATGAGCCAAATATCGAAAGATTCGTTTGACCGCCACAAAGTGACTTTCCTTAGGTGCGGCTTGAAACCCTGCACAAATTCCCACACTCAACATGATGTCCGGTCTAGATGCACAAAGGTAAAGCAAGGATCCAATCATGGAACGATATACCTTTTGATCCACCACTTTACCATTGGGATCTAAGTCGAGTTGGCACTTGGTGGGCATTGGATTAGAGGCCGGCTTGACGTCACTTAGCTTGAATCTCTTGAGCATGTCTTGAGTGTATTTGGATTGATTGATGAAGGTTCCTTCTCTTCTTTGCTTCACTTCGAACCCTAGAAAGAACTTCAACTCTCCCATGGAGGACATCTCGAACTTTGAGGTCATGAGAGCGGCAAATTCCTCATTGAAAGCTTTGTTAGGAGAACCAAAGATAATATCATCAACATATAATTGGCACACAAACAACTCCCCTTTAACCTTCTTAGTAAAAAGAGGGGGGTCGATTAGTCCAACTTCAAAACCACGGTCTTGTAACAACTCGGTAAGGTGGTCATACCATGCACGTGGGGCTTGTTTAAGGCCATAGAGTGCCTTATCGAGTTGATACACATGATCGGGAAAGTAGGGATCCTCGAACCCGGGGGGTTGCTTGACGTAAACCAATTCATTAATGGGACCGTTAAGAAAAGCACTCTTCACATCCATTTGTTGTAACTTAAAGTTATGATGAGAAGCATATGCAATCAACATGCGAATGGATTCAAGACGAGCAATGGGAGCAAAGGTTTCACCGTAGTCGATACCCTCGACTTGGGAGTAGCCTTGTGCTACCAAACGAGCCTTGTTGCGAATGATAATCCCATGTGCATCTTGCTTGTTCTTGAATATCCACTTGGTTCCAATGACATTGTGGTTCCCCGTTGGCCTTGGCACCAATCTCCACACTTTGTTGCGCTCAAAGTTGTTGAGTTCTTCGTGCATGGCATTGAGCCAATCCGGATCTTCTAGCACCTCATAGACCTTGTGGGGTTCCACACAAGAGACAAACGCGTGATGCTCACAATAATTTGCTAATTTTCTACGAGTGCTTACCCCCTTTCTTAAGCTTCCAAGCACATTCGTCATGAGATGATCCTTGGTGGAGAGCTTGGAAGCAACCTTGGCGGCACGACGCGCTAATTCCTCCTCGGTGGTGAGTTGAGGAGCGGTTACTTGATCATCTTGAGCGCCGTCATGAGCTTGTTCTTGATCTTGAACTTGCTCGGGGGAGAGAACTTGACCTTGGGCATCACTTGGTGTGTCAACATCGTCTTGAGTATGATCTTGCCCTTGGTCTTGTTCATGAGGTTGAGGGCCATCACTTTGTTCTTCGGAAGCGTGTGGGCCTTGGGTTGGTGATGGCTCCACTTGAGTGGAGCATTGTCCTTCTCCTTCGGCCACAAGGGGTTCCTCAATGGGTAGGATGAAACCAACACCCATTCTTCTTATGGCTTGAGGAGGAATTTCATCACCTACATCACAAGTGCCACTTTGCTCCACTTGGGAGCCATTATTCTCATTAAACTCCATGTTACACGTCTCCTCAATAAGTCCCGTGGATTTATTGAGGACACGGTAAGCATGAGAGTTTGTAGGATAACCAACGAATAAGCCCTCATAAGCTCTAGCCTCAAATTTAGACAACCGAACACCTTTCTTGAGAATTAAACACTTACACCCGAATACCCGGAAGTACTTGAGGTTGGGCTTGTTGCCGGTGAGTATCTCATATGGAGTCTTGTTCAAGCCCTTGCGGAGGTAGAGCCGATTGGATGCATGACACGCGGTGTTGATGGCTTCGGCCCAAAAGTTGTATGGAGACTTGAACTCCGCCATCATGGTCCTTGCCGCATCCATCAACGTCTGGTTCTTCCCCTCTGCAACACCGTTTTGTTGAGGGGTGTATGGTGCGGAATATTGATGCTTGATTCCCTCATCACTAAGAAATTCATCCAATGTGTAGTTCTTGAACTCGGTGCCGTTGTCACTTCTTATTGTCAAGATCTTTGCATTGTGTTGACATTGTGCTTCATTTGCAAAGTCGATGACGGTTTGTTGGGTCTCGCTCTTCCTCTTGAAGAAATACACCCATGTGTACCTTGAGTAGTCATCTACAATCACCAAGCAATACTTCCTACCTCCAAGACTATCGAAGGATGGGGGCCCAAAAAGATCCATGTGAAGGAGCTCCAAGGGCCTCTTTGAATAAATGATAGTCATGGGAGGGTGAGCCTTCTCATGTAGCTTTCCTTCGATACAGGCACTGCAAGCACGATCTTTAACAAAACTAACATTCGTTAGTCCACGGACATGGTCCCCTTGAGGAGACTTTGCAAAGATCTCATATTGACATGGGCTAAACGGTGATGCCAAAGCCATCCCACATCAACTTTCGCCATTAGGCATGTCGCGGTCTTAGTGGGTCGCTCCGAAAAGTTAATCACATATAGACCGTTCTCGACATGCCCAACAAAAGCTACTTTAAGAGTCTTGATCCACAAGAGGGCCACGGTATCGATGTCAAAGAAAGTGGCAAAGCCCATGATTGCAAGTTGACGAACGGAAAGTAAATTGTATGCAAGGGGCTCAACAAGCATGAACTTCTCGATCGTGAGATCATGAGAGATGACCACCTTGCCAAGTCCCACCTTAGAGGATGAGGCGTCACCCCACTCGACATTGGTGGGCATAGATGGAACTTTGTGCACGTCCACCACCAAGTCCTTGCTTCCGGTCATATGATTTGTAGCTCCGCTATCGAGCAACCATGATCCACCTCCAGAAGCAAACACCTACAAGAGATCAATGCTTGGTTTTAGGTACCCATTTTGTAATGGGTCCTTTGATGTTAGTAACAAGGGTCTTAGGAACCCAAATAGACCATTCAATGTACTCATGAAGAGAACCAACAAATTTGGCATAAACATGCCCATCACTAGCACGACATAACACATAAGAAGGATTAAAATCGTCGGCTTTGTTGGGAGGGATGACATTGCCCTTCTTGACATTGTTCTTCTTCTTCTCCTCGGGGGCACCCTCTCCCTCCCTCACAAAGGTTTTCATGAGGGGAGGAGGTCGTTTGGTCTTGTCATTCTTCTTCTTGTTGTTCTTGGAGTCGGGCACGTACCCAACCCCTTCCTTGGCCACACCTCCCTTTTGGTTGATCAAGAGATCGTTGAGGTTCTTCTTGCCTTATATGCAAGTCGCAAGACCTCTCTCAAGTTGCTCCTTCAACTTAGCATTTTCCTCAACAAGATGTATATGCTCACAACACGGGTTCGTAGCATTTGCATTATCAATTAAAACCATATGAGGAAAAGTTGCTTTCTCCTTAGTTAGCTTCATTTGGAGTTGATCATGAGACTCCTTGAGACTAGCGTGAATACCCTTCAAGGCCTTGTGGGCCTTGTCAAGTATATCAAACTCCTCTTTGATTCTAGCAAGATCAACCCCGAGTTTGGCCTTCTCGGAATTTAGCACACGAGAAACAATGAGGGCATGATCATAATCTTTCTTTAACTTAGCATGATCAACATTGTGTGACTCCTCAAGAGCCAAACGAAGACCACGCTCTTCCTCAAGAGCATTGGAAAGATCCGAAATCTCATCAACATAGTCACGACTATGCCCTTCCATCTTAGAGATGGTGTCTTCGTGAGCCTCGATCATGTCATTGGCCTCACCAAGTTGTTCCAAGAGAGCAACAAAGTGCTTCTTGGATTTTCCCTTGAGTTTGCCCATAAAATCCTCAAACTCGTTAGCCTCCACATTAGCTCCCTCAAGTTCATTAATGCTATCTGTTGGGGAAGGATGATTAATGATGGTAGTTTTGATGTTGGAGGTTACCTTGTTGGTGGCTTTAGCCATGAGGCACTTGGCGGTGATGCTCTCATTGGGTGAGTCGAAGAGAGACACCCATGACATTGTTGCAATGGCAACGGAGGCCATGGCAACCGACTCATCATCTTCATCATCGTTATCATCCTCATTGTACTCTTCTTGCACAACCAAAGCCTTGGGAGGAGTCTTCTTGGTGAAGTTGTTCTTGTTGGGGAACGACTTGGCCTTGTCCTTTTGGATGAGTTTGCCACCATTGTCTTCCCTCTTCTCATACGGGCATTCCGCAACGAAATGACTCACGTTTCCGCAATTGTAGCAAGTCCTTACATGTTGCTTGCCCCTTGTGCCACTTGAGTTGTTTTTGCTAAAGTTGGGCCTCGAGTTTTTCTTGCTCCAAAATTGCCTTGAAGCAAGTGCCATGTGTTCATGATATGCATACTTCGTATCTTCGGGGTTGCTCTCCTCTTCTTCCTCTTCTTCTTCTTCTTCCACGGTGAGCTTGGCCTTCAATGCAAGGTTAGGCTTCTTTGCCCGTTGAGAACGGAGCACCGCATTGTCGGCGGTCTTGTCCAAAATGTTCATGGCCACAAACTCATCCAACACTTCGGTTGAGGTCAAAGTGTGGAAGTTCGGTCTTTGACGAATGACGGAGGACATGGCCTTGTGGTAGGGCATCATTGCCTTGAGGAATTTGCGCTTGATCCAATTGTCATCCATGTCCTTGCTCCCGTGATCTCGTAGTGAGACCGCAAGTTTGGTTACTCTCCGATAAAGCTCACGAGGTTCTTCATCTTCCTTCATTGCAAACTCATCGGCCTCATCTTGTACCACTTCATAGTTGGAGCGTTGAATGCTTGCGCTTCCCCGGTAGAGAGACACGACACAATGCCATGCATCTTTGGCCAAGGCGAAGGGACGAAGATGAGGTAGGTCTTCGGGTGGAATTGCATCTTGAATGATGAAGAGAGCATTCTCATTGAATTGATTGTCCGCGGCTTCTCAAGGAGTGAAGTTGCTTGGATCATGTGGATAGAAACCTTCTTCAATGATTCTCCAAAGGTTAGTGTTCACATGATTTAAATGACGTTTAAAGCGGTAAACCCAAGAATCAAAATCCTCATTTTTCACAATCTTAGGGGGAGGACCGGCATGATTCAAATGAGTGGAAGGAACCGGTCCACCATAAACAAGTGGTGGTTCCACATGGGCAAAGATGCCGGTGCCATTCTTGCCACTAGAAGAAGGAGCCTTTTCACTACTAGCTTCCCCCTTGTCGGGGATAGCATCCGACACCTTGTTGGCGGGATCACCCACTTTCAACGGTGCGGTGGATAGTTTAAGCCCCTCAAAAAATTTAGTAAACATGCTTTCAACTTCGGTCGTCATGGAGGTTTTCAATGTCTCCAAGGCCACATTGAACTCCTCACGAGAGACCGAAGTTCCCCCATCTCCCGTAGACGAGATCGGATTCACACCGGAGTGTTCCTCCACACCGTCTATGGTATCAACCATACTCTTTGGATGGTAAAGTCCTTAATAAAGAGACGAGGCTCTGATACCAATTGAAAGGATCGATATGGTTGACTAGAGGGGGGGGGGTGAATAGGCAACTACCAATTTTTAGCTTTTCTTTACCAAATTAAAGTTTGCATCAAAGTAGGTTGTCTAGATGTGCAACTAGGTGAGCAACCTCTATGATGCAATAACAACAAGCATACAAGCAAGCAAGGGGAGAAACACTAAAGAGCTTGCACAACTAAAGGTAAGAGATAACCAAGAGTGGATCCGGTGAAGACGAGGATGTGTTACCGAAGTTCCTTCCTTTTGAGGGGAAGTACGTCTCCGTTGGAGTGGTGTGGAGGCACAATGCTCCCCAAGAAGCCACTAGGGCCACCGTATTCTCCTCACGCCCTCACACAATGCGAGATGCCGTGATTCCACTATTGGTGCCCTTGAAGGCGGCGACCGAACCTTTACAAATAAGGTTGGGGCAATCTCCACAACTTAATCGGAGGATCCCAACAAGACCACGAAGCTTCACCACAATGGAATATGGCTCCGAGGTGACCTCGACAATCTAGGGTGCTCAAACACCCAAGAGTAACAAGATCTGCTAGGGATGAGTGGGGGAATCGAAAATCCCTTGGTGGAAGTGTAGATTGGAGCCTTCTCAACCACTCTCGAGCAAATCAACAAATTTGATTGGCTAGAGAGATAGATCGGGCGGAAATGAAGCTTGGAGTATTTAATGGAGCTTGAGCAATAAATGGAGCTTGGGGGAGGAAGAGGTAGGTGAGAAGGAAGAAGGGGACTCCCTTTTATAGTGGGAGCAACAATCCCGTTGCCCCCCACCAACCAGCCCCACACAGGGCGGTACTACCGCTGAGAGGGGGCGGTACTACCGCCAGGACAGCGGTACTGCCGCCCCAACAGCGGTACTGCCGCGCTGAGGAGACTACTAGGGAACAGATCCAATTCTGCGGTACTACCGCGGTGGTAGGGCGGTACTACCGCTCCAGGAATGGTACTACCGCCACTACAACCGTGACTAGTGCCACAAAACTCGACACGAGAAAAAGACCTCTCGAATCGAGGCGGTAGGAGCCAGACTGCCCAACGGTACTACTGCAGTGGGGTCAAGGGCGTAGTACCGCTGTGGAGCGGTACTGCCGCTTGTGACCCTTCAGCCGTAGTACCGCAGGCAGTGCGGTACTACCGCTGGGGAGAGAGAGAGGGAGAAGGAATCTCTCAAAGAAGCTGAGGACCAGGCGGAGGTGCCAGGCCCCCAGCGGTACTACTGTTGTGGAGCCACGGCGGTACTACCGCTGCGGAGCGGTACTGCCGCTTGTGGCTTCTCAGCGGTACTACCGCTGGGTGCACGATACTGCCGCTTAGACCAAGACATGACAAGAGGAGAGATCTCTTCAATGGACAGGAAAAGCTCGGAGGGTGAGAAGCTGATGTGTACGTGGTGATTCCACCCATGCAAAACCCCAACGGACCCCCTTTTGATAGTACGGTGCCCTCTAGGCAACTAGTCCACCAAGAAAGAAACAAAAGAGCTACACCGTCTTGAAATACACTCCGAGGGGAAGAATGCGTCTCGTGCCAGGGGAGAATCTGTGAATTATTCAAAGCACAAGATTAGACCGCAAACATGTTGTCATCAATCACCAAAACTACCTTGAGAGAGATATGCCGTAACATCAACAAACACACCGCAAAAAGAAGATTACATCGAATAGATCCCCACAAGAGAGGGGGAGAACTTTGTATTGAGATTCAAAGAGAGAGAAGAAGCCATCTAGCTACTAACTATGGACCCGAAGGTCTGAGCTAAACTACTCACACTTCATCGGAGAGGCTATGATGATGTAGAAGCCCTCCGTGATGACGGCCCTCTTCCGGCGTTGCTCTGGAACAGGCCCCAAGATGGGATCTCGTGGATACAGAAAGTTGCGGTGGTGGAATTAGGTTTTTGGCTCCTTTTCTGATCGTTTGGGGGTACGTGTGTATATATAGGAGGTAGAAGTATGCCGGAGGAGCAATGAGGGGCCCATGAGGCAGGGGAGCGCCCTAGGGGGGGCCACCCTCGTGACCGCCTCTTTTGTTCCTCGGAGCAGGGTCCAAGTCTCGTGGATCACGTTCGGTGAGAAAATCACGTTCCCGAAGATTTTATTCCGTTTGGACTCCGTTTGATATTTCGTTTCTTCGAAACACTGAAATAGGCAAAAAAACAGAAATTCTGGGCTGGGCCTCTGGTTAATAGGTTAGTCCCAAAAATAATATAAAAGTGGAAAATAAAGCCCAATATAGTCCAAAACAGTAGAGAATATAGCATGAAGCAATCAAAAATTATAGATACGGTGGAGACGTATCAGGCATCCCCAAGCTTATTCCTGCTCGTCCTCGAGTAGGTAAACGATAAAAAGAGAATTTTTGATGCGGAGTGCTACTTGGCATAATTTCAATGCAAATCTTCTTAATTGTGGTTTGAATATTCAGATTAGAAAGATTCAAGACAAAAGTTTATATTGACATAAAAATAATACTTCAAGCATACTAACAAAGCAATTATTTCTTCTCAAAATAACATGGCCAAAGAAAGTCATCCCTACAAAATCATATAGTCTGGCTATGCTCTATCTTCACCACACAAAGTATTTAAATCATGCACAACCCCGATGACAAGCCAAGCAATTGTTTCATACTCTAACTTTTTCAAAACTATTTCAATCTTCACGCAATACATGAGTGCGAGCCATGGATATAGCACTATAGGTGGAATAGAATGGTGGTTGTGGAGAAGACAAAAAGGAGAAGATAGTCTCACATCAACTAGGCATATCAACGGGCTATGGAGATGCCCATCAATAGATATCAATGTGAGTGAGTAGGGATTGCCATGCAACGGATGCACTAGAGCTATAAGTATATGAAAGCTCAAAAAGAAACTAAGTGGGTGTCAATCCAACTTGCTTGCTCATGAAGACCTAGGGCAATTTGAGGAAGCCAATCATTGGAATATACAAGGCAAGTTCTATAATGTAAAATTCCCACTAGTATATGAAAGTGATAACATGAGAGACTCTCTACTATGAAGATCATGGTGTTACTTTGAAGCACAAGTGTGGTAAGAGGATAGTAACATTGTCCCTTCTCTCTTTGTCTCTCATTTGTTTTATTTGGGACTTTTCTCTTTTTTTATTTTTTATTTTATGGCCTCTTTTTATTTGGGCTTCTTTGGCCTGTTTTATTTATTTTTCGTCCGGAGTCTCATCCCGACTTATGGGGGAATCATAGTCTCCATCATTCTTTCCTCACTTGGGACAATGCTCTAATAATGATCATCATCACACTTTTATTTTTCTTATAACTCAACAATTACAACTCGATACTTAGAACAAAATATGACTCTATATGAATGCATCCGGCGGTGTACCGGGATATGCAATATGACAATGATGGAGTGCGTCATGATGAACTAGATGGTGGAAAGTTGCATGGCAATATATCTCGGAATGGCTATGGAAATGCCATAATAGGTAGGTATGGTGGCTGTTTTGAGGAAGGTATATGGTAGGTGTATGATACAGGCGAAAGGTGTGCGGTATTAGAGAAGCTAGCAAAGGTGGAAGGGTGAGAGTGCGTATAATCCATGGACTCAACATTAGTCATAAAGAACTCATATACTTATTGCAAAAATCTAGAAGTTATCAAAGCAAAGTATTACGCGCATGCTCCTAGGGGGATAGATTGGTAGGAAAATACCATCGCTCGTCCCCGACCGCCACTCATAAGGAAGACAATCAATAAATAAATCATGCTCCGACTTCATCACATAACGGTTCTCCATACGTGCATGCTACGAGAATCACAAACTTTAACACAAGTATTATTTAAATTCACAACTACTCAACTAGCATGACTTTAATATTATCACCTCCATATCTTAAAACAATTATCATGCTTCAATCTTTTCTTAGTATTCAACACACTCAAAAGAAAGTTTCACAAATCTTGAATACCAAGCATATTATTATTAAGCAAATTACCATGCTATTAAGAGACTCTCAAAATAATTTAAGTGAAGCATGAGAGATAAATAGTTTCTTTTAAACAAATCCACCACCGTGCTCTAAAAGATCTAAGTGAATCACATAGAGCAAAATTATAACGCTCAAAAGATATAAGTGAAGCACATAGAGCAAAACTACTTAGCTCAAAAGATATAATGAAGCACATAGAGTATTCTATCAAATTTTAATTCATGTATGGATCTCTCAAAAGGTGTGTACAGCAAGGATGATTGTGGCATACTAAGACACAAAGACACAAATAATACAAGACGCTCCAAGCAAAACACATATCATGTTGGTGAATAAAAATATAGCTCCAAGTAAATTACCGATGGAAGTGGACGAAAGAGGGGATGCCTTCCGGGGCATCCCCAAGCTTTGACTTTTTGGTGTCCTTGGATTATCATGGGGCTGCCATGGGCATCCCCAAGATTAGGCTCTTGACACTCCTTGTTCCATGATCCATCAAAAGAATTCATCCAAAACTTGAAAACTTCACAACACAAAACTCAAAATAGAAAACTCGTGAGCTCCGTTAGCGAAAGAAAACAAAAGACCACTTCAAGGTACTGTAATGAAATCATTATTTATTTATATTGGTGTTACACCTACTGTATTCCAACTTCTCTATGGATTATAAACTATTCTACTAACCATAGATTCATCAAAATAAGCAAACAACACATGAAAAACAGAATCTGTCAAAAACAGAACAGTCTGTAGTAATCTGTAGCTAGCGCAAGATCTGGATCCCCAAAAATTCTAAAATAAATTGCTGGACGTGAGGAATTTATCTATTAATCATCTGAAAAAATAATTAACTAAATATCACTCTTAAAATAAAAATTACAGCAGTTCTTGTGAGCGCTAAAGTTTCTGTTTTTTACAGCAAGTTCAACAAGACTTCCCCCAAGTCTTCCCAACGGTTCTACTTGGCAAAAACACTAATTAAACACAAAAAACACAACCAAAAAAGAGGCTAAATAATTTATTTATTACTAAGCAGGAGAAAAAAGCAAGGAATAAAAATAAAATTGGGTTGCCTCCCAACAAGCGCTATCGTTTAACGCCCCTAGCTAGGCATAAAAGCGAGGATAGATCTAGGTATTGCCATCTTTGGTAGGCAATCCATAAGTGGCTCTCATGATAGTTTCATATGGTAATTTTACTTTCTTTCTTGGAAAGTGTTTCATGCCCCTTTTTAATGGAAATTGAAATCTAATATTCCCTTCCTTCATATCAATAATCGCACCAACCGTTCTAAGGAAAGGTCTACCAAGAATAATAAGGCAAGAAGATTGCAATCTATATCAAGAACAATGAAATCTATGGGCACATAATTCCTATTTGCAACAATAAGAACATCATTAATCCTTCCCATAGGTTTCTTAATAGTGGAATCCGCAAGATGCAAGTTTAGAGAGCAATCGTCAAAATTACGGAAATCTAGTAAATCACACAAAGTCTTGGGAATAGTAGAGACACTAGCACCCAAATCACACAAAGCATAAAACTCATGAGCTTTGATTTTAATTTTAATAGTTGGTTCCCACTCATCATAGAGTTTTCTAGGGATAGAAACTTTCAACTCCAGTTTTTCTTCATAAGATTGCATCAAGGCATCAACAATATGTTCGGTGAAGGCTTTATTTTGACTATAAGCATGTGGAGAATTTAGCACGGATTGCAACAAGGAAATACAATCAATTAAAGAGCAACTTTCATAATTAAATTCCTTGAGATCCAATATAGTGGGTTTAGCAACATCTAGATTTTTATTTCTTTCAATCCCACTTTCATTAATTTCATCATTAAGATCTAAATACTCCGAATTTTTAGAACGCATTCTAGGTAAAGGAAGATCATATTCAGTTTCATCAAGATTCATATTGCAAAACAAAGATTTAATAGGGGACACATCAATAACTTTTAGATCTTCATCTTGATTTTCATAGGAATTGGAGGAACACGCTTTAATAAAGGCATCTTTGGAAGCACGCATCCTAGCGGTTCTTTCCTTGCACTCATCAATGGAAATTCTCATGGCTTTGAGAGACTCATTGATATCATGCTTAGGAGGAATAGATCTAAGCTTTAAAGAATCAACCTCAAGAGAAATTCTATCAACGTTCCTAGCCAAATCATCAACTTTAAGCAATTTCTCCTCAAGCAAAGCATTAAAATTCTTTTGTGAATTCATAAATTCTTTAACACTATTCTCAAATTCAGAGGGCATATCATTATAATTTCCATAAGAGTTGTTGTAGGAATTCCCATAATTATTAGAAGGATTACTAGGATATGGCCTAGGATTAAAATTCCCTCTATAAGCGTTGTTACCAAAATTCTTCCTACCAAAAAAATTCACATCCATAGATTCATTATTATTCTCAATCAAAGTGGACAAAGGCATATCATTAGGATCAGAAGAAACATTCTTAGTAGCAAATAATTTCATAAGTTCATCCATCTTTCCACTCAACACATTAATTTCTTCTATCGCATGCACCTTTTTATTAGAAGATCTTTCAGTATGCCATTGAGAATAATTAACCATAATATTATCTAGGAGTTTAGTAGCATCTCCTAAAGTGATTTCCATAAAAGTGCCTCCCGTGGCCGAATCTAAAAGATTTCTAGAAGCAAAATTCAATCCGGCATAAAAAATTTGTATGATCATCCACAATTCAAACCATGGGTAGGGCAATTACGTATCATTAATTTCATTCTCTCCCAAGCTTGTGCAACATGTTCATGATGAAGTTGTTTAAAGTTCATAATATCGTTTCTAAGAGAGATGATCTTAGCAGGAGGAAAATACTTAGAGATAAAAGCATCTTTGCACTTGTTCCATGAATCAATACTATTCTTAGGCAAAGACGAAAACCAAGCTTTAGCACGATCTCTAAGCGAAAAAGGAAATAGCTTCAATTTAATGACATCATTATTGACATCTTTTTTTTTTGCATATCACATAAATCAACGAAGCTATTCAGATGAGTAGCGGCATCTTCACTAGGAAGGCCGGCGAATTGATCTTTCATAACAAGATTCAACAAAGCAGTATTAATTTCACAAGATTCAACATCGGTAAGAGGAGCAATCGGAGTGCTAAGGAAATCATTATTATTGGTATTGGTGAAGTCACACAATTTGGTAGTATCTTGAGCCATCGCGACAAACAAGCAATCTAACACACGAGCAAACAAAAAGCAAGAGGACAAAAGAGGCAAACAGAGAGAGGGAGGATAGAGAGAGAGAGGGCGAATAAAACGGCAAGGGTGAATTGGGGGGAGAGGAAAACGAGAGGCAAATGGCAAATAATGTAATGCGAGAGATAGGGATTGTGATGGGTACTTGATATGTTGACTTTTTGCGTAGACTCCCCGGCAACGGCACCAGAAATCCTTCTTGCTACGTCTTGAGCTTGCGTTGGTTTTCCCCGAAGAGGAAGGGATGATGCAGCAGAGTAGCGTAAGTATTTCCCTCAGTTTTTGAGAACCAAGGTATCAATCCAGTAGGAGGCCACGCTCAAGTCCCTCGTACCTGCACAAAATGATAGCTACTCGCAACCAACGCGATTAGGGGTTGTCAATCCCTTCACGGTCACTTACGAGAGTGAGATCTGATAGATATAATATTTTTGGTATTTTTGGTATAAAGATGCAAAGTAAAAAGTAAAAGCAAAGTAAAATGCAAAGCAAGATTAAAGTGATGGAGATTGATATGATGAGAATAGACCCGGGGGCCATAGGTTTCACTAGTGGCTTCTCTCAAGAGCATAAGTATTCTACGGTGGGTGAACAAATTACTTTTGAGCAATTGACAGAATTGAGCATAGTTATGAGAATATGTAGGCATGATCATGTACATAGGCATCACGTCCGTGACAAGTAGATCGAAACGATTCTGCATCTACTACTATTACTCCACTCATCGACCGCTATCCAGCATGCATCTAGAGTATTAAGTTAAAAATAGAGTAACACTTTAAGCAAGATGACATGATGTAGAGAGATAAATTCATGCAATATGAAATAAACCCCATCTTGTTATCATCGATGGCAATGATGCAATGCGTGCCTTGCTGCCCCTTCTGTCACTGCGAAAGGACACCACAAGATCGAACCCAAAGCTAAGCATTTCTCCCATGGCAAGAACTACCAATCTAGTTGGCCAAACCAAACGGATAATTCGAAGAGACTTGCAAAGATAACCAATCAAACATAAAAGAATTCAGAGAAGATTCAAATATTATTCATAGATAGACTTGATCATAAACCCACAATTCATCGGTCTCAACAAACACACCGCAAAAGGAAGATTACATCGAATAGATCACCACAAGAGAGGGGGAGAACTTTGTATTGAGATTCAAAGAGAGAGAAGAAGCCATCTAGATACTAAGTATGGACCCGAAGGTCTGAGGTAAACTACTCACACTTCAACGGAGAGGCTATGATGATGTAGAAGCCCTCCGTGATGACGGCCCTCTTCCAGCGGAGCTCCGGAACAGGCCCCAATATGGGATCTCGTGGATACAGAAAGTTGCGGCGGTGGAATTAGGTTTTTGGCTCCTTTTCTGATTGTTTGGGGGTACGTGTGTATATATAGGAGGAAGAAGTATGCCGGAGGAGCAATGAGGGGCCCACGAGGCAGGGGGCGCGCCCTAGGGGGGCGCCCCCACCCTCGTGACCGCCTCTTTTGTTCCTTGGAGCAGGGTCCAAGTTTCCTGGATCACGTTCGGTGAGAAAATCATGTTCCCGAAGATTTTATTCCGTTTGGACTCCGTTTGATATTCCGTTTCTTCGAAACACTGAAATAGGCAAAAAAAACAACAATTCTGGGCTGGGCCTCCGGTTAATGGGTTAGTCCCAAAAATAATATAAAAGTGGAAAATAAAGCCCAATATAGTCCAAAACAGTAGATAATATAGCATGGAGCAATCAAAAATTATAGATACGTTGGAGACGTATCATATAGCAGTTGATTTATCAGCCATTTGCAAAGATAATTCAGTAGGTGTCAACTTATTCAAATCAAGTCTATGATATAAAGACAGAGGCATAACACTAACACCGGCTCCAGGATCACATAAAGCAGTTTTAACATAGTTTCTTCTAATGGAGCATGGTATAGTTGGTACTCCGGGATCTCCTAGTTTCTTAGGTATTCCACCTTTAAAAGTTATTTAGCAAGCATGGTGGAAATTTCAGCTTCTGATATCTTTCTTTTATTTGTAACAATTTCTTTCATATACTTAGCATAAGGATTCATTTTGAGCATATCAGTCAAACGCATACGCAAGAAGATAGGTATAATCATTTCAGCAAAGTGCTCAAAATCCTCATCATCCTTTTTCTTGGATGGCTTAGGAGGAAAAGGCATGGGTTTCTGAACCCACGGTTCTCTTTCCTTACCGTGCTTCCTAGCAACAAAGTCTCTCTTATCATAATGTTGATTCTTTGATTGTGGGTTATCAAGATCAACATCAGGTTAAATCTCTACTTCATTGTCATTACTAGGTTGAGCATCAACATGAACATCATCATTAACATTATTACTAGGTTCATGTTCATTACCAGATTGTGTTTCAGCATCAGAAATAGAAATGTCATTAGGATTCTCAGGTGTGTCAATAACAGGTTCACTAGAAGCATGAAAAGTCCTGTCATTTTTCCTTTTCTTCCTTTTAGAAGGACTAGGTGTATCAATATTAGCTCTCCGAGAATCTTGCTCAATTCTCTTAGGATGGCCCTCAGGATACAAAGGTTCCTGAGTCATTTTACCACCTCTAGTCATAACTCTAACAGCATTATCATTTTTCTCCCTATTCAATTCATTGAGAAAATCATTCTGAGCTTTAAGTACTTCTTCTACTTGAGTGGTAACCATACAAGCATGTTTACTAATAAGTTTAAGTTCACCTTTAAAATTAGCCATATAATCACCCAAGTGTTCAAGCATATCAGCATTGCGTATTAATTCTCTACCAAAGTAAGCATTGAAGTTTTCTTGTTTAACCATAAAGTCATCAAACTCATCCAAGCATGGGCTAGCAAACTTAGTAAATGGGATTTCAGCTTTATCATATCTATAGAGAGAATTTACCTTTACTACCTGTGTCGGGTTATCAAGACCATGTGTTTCTTCAATAGGTAATGGATTAAAACCATGTATTTCTTCAACATGTGGTAAATTAAGACCATGTATTCTTCAATAGGAGGTAAATTCTTAACATCTTCATCTTTAATACCTTATTCCTTCATAGATTTCTTTGCCTGTTGCATATCTTGAGGACTGAGAAATATAATACCCCTCTTCTTCGGAGTTGGCTTAGGAGTTGGTTCAGGAATTGGATCAGGAAGTGTCCAATTATTTTCATTAGTCAACATGTTATTCAATAGAATTTCAGCTTCATCTGGTGTTCTTTCGCTGAAAACACAACCAGCACAACTATCCAGGTGGTCCCTGGAAGCATCAGTTAGTCCATTATAAAAGATATCAAGTATTTCATTTTTCTTAAGAGGATGATTAGTCAAAGCATTAAGTAATTGGAGAAGCCTCCCACAAGCTTGTGGGAGACTCTCTTCTTCAATTTGCACAAAATTATATATTTCCCTTAAAGCAGCTTGTTCTTATGAGAGGGGAAATATTTAGAAGAGAAGTAATAAATCATATCCTGGGGACTACGCACACAACCAGGATCAAGGGAATTAAACCATATCTTAGAATCACCCTTTAATGAGAACGGAAATATCTTAAGGATATAATAATAGTGAGTTTTCTCATCATTAGTGAACAGGCTACCTATATCATTTAATTTATTAAGATGTGCCATAATAGTTTCAGATTCAAACCATAGAAAGGATAGGATTCAACTAAAGTAATTATCGCAGGATCAAAAGAGAAATCATAATCCTTATCAGTAACAAAGATAGGTGAAGTAGCATAAGCAGGATCATATTTCATTCTAGCATTCGGAGTTTTTTGTTTCAGCTTAGCTAATAGTTTCTTAAGGTCATTGCAAGCAAGAAAATCTCTAGCAGTTTCTTCATCCATAACATAGCCCTCAAGCACAACAGGTAATTCATATCTAGGGGGAGAGTCTTCATCATTACTTTCATCAATATTATCAGTTTCAATAATTTCATTCTCTCTAACCCTAGCAAGTTGTTCATCAAGAAATTCACCAAGTGGCACAATAGTATCAAGCATAGAAGTAGTTTCATCATAAGTATATTGCATAGGAGAAGTGGCATCATCAATAACATGCAACATATCAGAATTAATAGCAGAAGCAGGTATAGGTGTCGCAAGCTTACTCAAAACAGAAGGTGAATCAAGTGTAGAGCTAGATGGCAGTTCCTTACCTCCCCACGTAGTTGAGGGATAAATTTTTGTTTTAGCTTCTTTCAAGTTCTTCATAATGATAAGTAGATATAAATCCCAAGTGACTCAAAGAATAGAGCTATGCTCCCCGGCAACGGCGCCAGAAAATAGTCTTGATAACCCACAAGTATAGGGGATCGCAACAGTTTTCGAGGGTAGAGTATTCAACGCAAATTTATTGATTCGACACAAGGCGAGCCAAAGAATATTCTCAAGTACTAGCAGCTGAGTTGTCAATTCAACCACACCAGGAAACTTAATATCTGCACCAAGGTATTTAGTAGCAAAGTAATATGATAGTAGTGGTAACGATAGCAAAAGTAACGGTGGAAAAAGTAATATTTTTGGTATTTTGTAGTGATGATAACAATACCAACAGAAAAGTAAATAAGCGAAGAACAATATATGGAAAACTCATAGACAATGGATCGGTGATGGAGAATTATGCCGGATGCGATCGATCGTGTAATAGTCATAACCTAGGGTGACACAGAACTAGCTCCAGTTCATCAATGTAATGTAGGCATGTATTCCGAATATAGTCATACGTGCTTATGGAAAAGAACTTGCATGCCATCTTTTGTCCTACCCTCCCGTGGCAGTGGGGTCCTATTGGAAACTAAGGGATATTAAGGCCTCCTTTTAATAGAGTACCAGACCAAAGCATTAACACATAGTGAATACATGAACTCCTCAAACTACGGTCATCACCGGGAGTGGTCCCGATTATTGTCACTTCGGGGTTGCCGGATCATAACACATAGTAGGTGACTATTGACTTGCAAGATAGGATCAAGAACTCTCATATATTGATGAAAACATAATAGGTTCAGATCTAAAATCATGGCACTCGGGCCCTAGTGACAAGCATTAAGCATAGCGAAGTCATAGAAACGTCAATCTTAGAACATAGTGGATACTAGGGATCAAACCCTAACAAAACTAACTTCATTACATGATAAATCTCATCCAACCCATCACCATCCAGCAAGCCTACGATGGAATTACTCACGCACGGCGGTGAGCATCATGAACTTGGTGATGTAGGATGGTTGATGATGACGATGGCGACGGATTCCCCTCTCCGGAGCCCCGAACAGACTACAGATCAGCCCTCCCGAGAGAGTTTAGGGCTTGGCAGCAGCTCCGTATCATAAAACGCGATGAATCCTTCTCTCTGGTTTTTTTCTCCCTGAAAGTGAATATATGGAGTCCAAGTTGAGGTTGGTGGAGCGTGAGGGGGCCCACGAGGCAGGGGGGCGCGCCCAGGGGGCAGGCGTGCCCCACCATCGTGGACATGTGGGGGCCCCCTGACATGGATCTTCCTTCCAATATTTATTATATATTCCACAATAATTCTCCGTTGATTTTCAGGTCATTCCGAGAACTTTTATTTCTGCACAAAAATAACACCATGGCAATTCTGCTGAAAACAGCGTCAGTCTGGGTTAGTTCCATTCAAATCATGCAAGTTAGAGTCCAAAACAAGGGCAAAAGTGTTTGGAAAAGTAGATACGATGGAGACGTATCACCCCCTGCCTTGTGGCTTCCTCCGTTGTTTCTTGACACCCACTCCAAGTCTCCTAGATCATGTTTGTTGAGAAAATCACGTTCCTGAAGGTTTCATTCCGTTTGGACTCCGTTTGACATTCCTTTTCAGCAAAACCCTAAAATAGGCAAAAAACATCAATTTGGGCTAGGCCTTTGGTTAGTATGTTAGTCCCAAAAATGATATAAAAGTATAAAATAAAGCCCATTGACATCCAAAATAGATAATATAATAGCATGGAGCAATCAAAAATTATAGATACATTGGAGACGTATCAGATGCACCCACGAAGTTTGCACCAACTCTCAAGGTGAGAAAGGGCAATGCACGGTACCGAAGAGGCTAGCAATGATGAAAGGGTGAGAGTGTGTATAATCCGTGGACTCAACATTAGTCATAAAGAACTCACAAACTTATTGCAAAAATCTACAAGTCATCAAAACCAAGCACTACGTGCATGCTCCTAGGGGGATAGATTGGTAGGAAAAGACCATCGCTCATCCCCGAACGCCACTCATAAGGAAAGCAATCAAAGAACACCCCATGCTTCAAATTTGTCACACAACGTTTACCATACGTGCATGCTACGGGACTTGCGAACTTCAACACATGTATTCATCAATTTCACAATTACTCAACTAGCACACCTCTAATATTACCACCTTTATATCTCAAAACAATCTATCAAGCATCCAACTTCTCTTAGCATTTAAAATTTATAACCAAAGTGAATTACCATGCTATTCTAAAGGACTCTCAAAATGATATAAGTGAAGCATGAGAGATCAATTATTTCTATAAAATAAAACCACCGCCGTGCTCTAAAAGATATAAGCGAAGTACTAGAGCAAAAATTATCCAACTCAAAAGATATAAGTGAAGCACATAGAGTATTCTAACACATTCCAATTCATGTGTGTCTCTCCCAGAAGGTGTGTACAGCAAGGATGATTGTGGTAAAATAAAAAGCAAAAACTCAAATCATACAAGACGCTCCAAGCAAAACACATATCATGTGGCGAATTAAAATATAGCTCCAAGTAAAGTTACCGATGGACGAAGTCGAAAGAGGGGATGCCTTCCGGGGCATCCCCAAGCTTAGGCTTTTGGTTATCCTTGAATTTTACCTTGGGGTGCCTTGGGCATCCCCAAGCTTAGGCTCTTGCCACTCCTTGTTCCATAATCCATCAAATCTTTACCCAAAACTTGAAAACTTCACAACACAAAACTTAAAATAAAATCTCGTGAGCTCCGTTAGTAAAAGAAAACAAACCACCACTTCAAGGTATGATACGTCCCCGTCGTATCTACTTTTCCAAACACTTTTTCCCTTGTTTTGGACTCTACCTTGCATGATTTTAATGAACTAACCCGGACTGACGCTGTTTTCAGCAGAATTACTATGGTGTTATTTATGTGCATAAACAAAAGTTCTCGGAATGACCTGAAACTTCACGGAACATCTATTTGGAAATAATAAAAAATCCTTGCAAAAGATGAAGACCAGGGGGCCCACCACCTGTCCACGAGGGTGGGGGCGCGCCCCCCTACCTCGTGGGCCCCCTAGAGCTCCTCCGACCTCAACTCCAACTCTATATATTTGGTTTCGGGGATAAAAAAAATCAGAGAGAAGGATTCATCGCGTTTTATGATACGGAGCCGCCACCAAGCCCTAAAACCTCTCGGGAGGGCTGATCTGGAGTCCGTTCGGGGCTCCGGAGAGGGGAATCCGTCGCCATCGTCATCATCAACCATCCTCCATCACCAATTTCATGATGCTCACCGCCGTGCGTGAGTAATTTCATCGTAGGCTTGCTAGCGGTGATGGGTTGGATGAGATCTATCATGTAATCGAGTTAGTTTTGTTAGGGTTTCATCCCTAGTATCCACTATGTTCTAAGATTGATGTTGCTATGACTTTGCTATGCCTGATGCTTGTCACTAGGGCCCGAGTGCCATGATTTCAGATATGAACCTATTATGTTTTCATCAATATATGAGAGTTCTTGATCCTATCTTGCAAGTCTATAGTCACCTATTATGTGTTATGATCTGTTAACCCCAAAGTGACAATAATCGGGATACTTACCGGTGATGACCGTAGTTTGAGGAGTTCATGTATTCACTATGTGTTAATGCTTTGGTCCGGTACTCTATTAAAAGGAGGCCTTAATATCCCTTAGTTTCCGCTAGGACCCCGCTGCCATGGGAGGGTAGGACAAAAGATGTTATGCAAGTTCTTTTCCATAATCACGTATGACTATATTCGGAATACATGCCTACATTACATTAATGAATTGGAGCTAGTTCTGTGTCACCCTAGGTTATGACTGTTACATGATGAACCACATCCGGCATAATTCTCCATCACCGATCTATTGCCTACGCGCTTTCCATATATTGTTCTTCGCTTAGTTACTTTTCCATGGCTATTGCTATCATCACTACAAAATACCAACAACATTACTTTTGCTATCTTTACCTTTTGCTACTGTTACCACTACTATCATATTACTTTGCTACTAAACGCTTTGTTGTAGATACTAAGTTTCCAGGTGTGGTTGAATTAACAACTCAGCTGCTAATACTTGAGAATATTCTTTGGCTCCCCTTGTGTCGAATCAATAAATTTGGGTTGAATACTCTACCCTCGAAAACTGTTGCGATCCCCTATACTTGTGGGTTATCAAGACTATTTTCTGGCGCCGTTGCCAGGGAGCATAGCTCTATTCTTTGAGTCACTTGGGATTTATATCTGCTTATCATTAGGAAGAAATTGAAGGATCCAAGAACCAAGATTTATCCCTCAACTACGAGGGGAGGTAAGGAACTACCATCTTGCTCTGCACTTGATTCACCTTCTATTTTGAGTAAGCTTGCGACACCTCAACCCGCTTCTTCTATTCTTTCTGATATATCACATGTTATTGATGATGCCACTTCTGCTATGCATGATACTTATGATGAAAATACTTCTATGCTTGATACTACTGTGCCACTTGGTGAATTTCTTGATGAACAACTTGCTAGAGTTAGAGAGACTGAAAATATTGAATCTAATAATATTGATGAATGTGATGATGAAGACTCACCTATTATTCCTCAGGGTTATGTTTTAAAAAAAGAAGCTGCTTTAGCTATTTTAGCTTGCAAAGATAGATACGAACTCAAGAGGTTATTAGCTAAATGGAATAACCAATCTCTAAATGCTAGGATGAAACCTGACCCTGCTTTTGCTACTTCACCTATCTGTGTTACTGATAAGGATTATGAATTCTCTATTGATCCTGATATAATTACTTTGGTTGAATCTGATCCTTTTCATGGCTATGAATCTAAAACTGTTGTGGCACATCTTACTAAATTAAATGATATAGCCACCCTGTTCACTAAAGATGAGAGAACTCACTACTTTTATATCCTTAAAATATTTCTGTTCTCATTAAAGGGTGATGCTAAGATATGGTTTAATTCTCTTGATCCTGGTTGTGTGCGTAGTCCCCAAGATATGATTTATTACTTCTCTGCTAAATATTTCCCTGCTCACAAGAAACAAGCTTCTTTAAGGGATATATATAATTTCATGCAAATTGAAGAAGAGAGTCTCCCACAAGCTTGGGGGAGGCTTCTCAAGTTACTTAATGCTTTGCCTGATCATCCTCTTAAGAAAAATGAAATACTTGATATCTTTTATAATGGACTAACTGATGCTTCTAGAGATTACATGGATAGTTGTGCTGGTTCTGTTTTCAGGGAAAGAACACTAGATGAAGCTGAAATTCTATTGAATAATATGTTGACAAATGAAAATAATTGGACACTTCTTGAGCCAGCTCCTGAGCCAATTCCTGAGCCTACTCCTAAACCAACTCCGAAGAAGAGGGGTATTCTATTTCTAAGTCCTGAAGATATGCAAGAAGCAAAGAAATCTATGAAAGAAAAAGGTATTAAAGCTGAAGATGTTAAGAATTTACCTCGTATTGAAGAAATGCATGGTCTTAATTTACCTCCCACTGAAGAAACATACGATCTTGATCCATCACCTATTGAAGGAACTCGTGGTCTTGATAACCCGACACAGGTAGTAAAGGTAAATTCTCTCTATAGATTTGATGAAGGTGATATCCCTCGTTATAAGTCTGCTAGACAATGCTTAGATGAGTTTGACAATTTCATTGTTAAACAAGAAAACTTTAATGCTTATTTTGGTAGACAATTGAAATATAATTCCGATACGCTTGAATACTTGGGTGATTATATGGCTAACGTCAAAGGTGAACTAAAACTTATTAGTAAACATGCTTCTATGGTTACCACTCAAGTATAACAAGTACTTAAAGCTCAAAATGATTTGCTCAATGAATTGAATAGTAAGAATAATGATAATGCTATTAGAGTTATGACTAGAGGTGGTAGAATGACTCAAGAACCTTTGTATCCTGAAGGCCATCCTAAGAGAATTGAGCAAGATTCTTAGAGAAATAATATAGATGCACCTAGTCCTTCTAAAAGGAAGAAAAAGAAAAATGATAGGACTTTGCATGCTTCTAGTGAACCTGTTATTGAAACACCTGATAATCCAAATGATATTTCTATTTCTAATGTTGAAACACAATCTGGTAATGAACCTGAAACTAGTGACAATGTTAATGATAATGTTCATGTTGATGCCCAACCTAGCAATGATAATGATATAGAAATTGAACCTGCTGTTGATCTTGATAACCCACAATCAAAGAATCAACGTTATGATAAGAAAGACTTTATTGCTAGGAAACACGGTAAGGAAAGAGAGCCTTGGGTTCAGAAACCCATGCCTTTTCCTCCCAAACCATCCAAGAAAAAGGATGATGAGGATTTTGAGCGCTTTGCCGAACTAATTAGACCTATCTTTTTGCATATGCGATTAACTGATATGCTTAAAATGAATCCTTATGCTAAGTACATGAAAGATATTGTTACAAATAAGAGAAAGATACCGGAAGCTGAAATTTCCACCTTGCTTGCTAATTATACTTTTAAGGGTGGAATACCAAATAAACTTGGAGATCCTGGTGTACCAACTATACCATGCTCCATTAAAAGAAACTATGATAAAACTGCTTTATGTGATCTTGGAGCCGGTGTTAGTGTTATGCCTACTCTCTTTATATTGTAGACTTGATTTGAATAAGTTGACACCTACTGAAATATCTTTGCAAATGGATGATAAATCAACTACTATACCTGTCAGTATTTGTGAGGATGTGCGTGTTGTAGTTGCAAACGTTACTATTTTAACGGACTTTGTTATTCTTGATATTCCCGAGGACGATACTATGTCTATTATTCTTGGAAGACCCTTTTTGAATACTGCAGGGGCTGTTATTGATTGCACTAAAGAAAATGTCACTTTTCATGTTAATGGTAATGAGCATACGATACACTTTCCGAGGAAACAACCTCAAGTTCATAGTATCAACTCTATTGGAAATATTCCATCGATTATATTTGGAGGTTTTGAATTTCCACTTCCTACTGTCAAGAAGAAATATGATATTCTTATTATTGGGGATGTGCATATCCCCGTTGAGGTAACATCGTGTTATTCGAAATGTCTCCGTTTCCATGTTATTTGGAATGAGTTTGTTAACAAGACTTGATCAACCTTGTTAGTGGATTCCTTTTGATGATCATGAGATGGATGAAACTAGAAGGCACAACCTTCTGTACCCTCCTTTTACTTTCTGTTATTTATATTAAATAAAATAAAAATAATATTTTTTTGTCTGTTATCTGATTTATCCATGCAATATAAAAATACCTCGAAAATAAAAGTTCTCCAAATGCCCTGAAATTTAAATATGATTTTTCTGGAATATTTGAGAATATTTGGCACTAAGAACATAGCAGGAGGAGCTGGCACCTGGCCACGAGGGTCAGGGGCGTGGCCTATCCCCCTGGGCGCGCCCCCTGCCTCGTGGGCCTACGGTGGCCCTCCTCCACTTATTCCTGCACCCACACACTTCTTCTTCCTCCCACAAACACGAATATCTAGTTCATACCCGAGTCCAAGCTCATTTTGCTACCATTTTCGATCTCCTTGCTCAAAGCACCTCTCACAAAAATGCTTGGGGAGATTGTTCCTTGGTATGTGACTCCTCCATTGGTCCAATTAGTTTTTGTTCTAGTGCTTTATTCATTGTAAATTTGTGCAGCTTAGGTGACCCTGTTCTTGAGCTTGCATGTCAAATTTATATGGTCAAAAGTAGTTTTTGATGCATGATATAGGCTCTAGGCACTTGTAGGAGTAGTTGCTATCAATATTATTGAGCTTTGTTCACTTTTATTTTGAAGTTACTAAAAATTTCAGATTTTTTCAGAAAATAATGAAGAGATTTTTGAGGGGCTCATCGAGCCGGAGCTCGAAGGAAAAGGCACAGAAGCCCAAGTATAATCTGCCTCGCACCGCGGAGGTTCGGCCGTGTGAATGGCCTTCCGATGATTTCTTGAGAGCAGCCAGGATTTATGATGATTTTTATGAATTGGCTGAGCATGCAGGCCTCACCGCCTTCCTCCACGACCAACGTGAACAGTATCTCTTACTCACAAATATCTCTGTGCAAAACTTTCATTTCCATTCTAGGAGCTCACCACCTACGGTGGAGTTTTATTTATATGATGAGCATAAGGAGATGTCACTTTATGATTTTTGTCGGGTTTGTTTGGTCCCTTTCAACGGCACGTCGGAGGAACCACATCGCGGCGATGTGGATGGGTCCCTTTCGAGGGCACAACGGAGGAACCACATCGCGGCGATGTGGATGGGTTTATTGATACCATCACTGTAGGGGAAACGAGGAAGGTTTTCGATGCACGAATCACTAGCATACATTTTCCTGTTTTACGCTACTTTGCAATATTTGCTAGTCGTTGCTTAATTGGTCACGGAAACTGTGGAAACCTTTGTGTTCCTGATATTATTATTTTGTTCCACGGTTTATTCGGTGATAACTCTGTTAGTATGGGCGGTATTATTGCTAAACGGTTAAGTCTGAACCGTAAAAAGGGGCCCATTTTTGGAGGCATCTATGCTTCACGCCTAACTGCACATTTTAACATACCTATTAGGCATTATGAGAAGGAATAAAAATTGCTGCCTCGTGTTTATTTAGATTATAAGAGTATGGTGGCACACAATTTTATTGTTAAGAATAGGGAAGGGGAGCTTAAATACAAATTGTTCTTTGATAAACATCATCCTAAGACTATTACCCTGCCTGCTCCTTCCTTGTTTGATTTATCTGCAGGCCAGTACCTTGTTCCGTTAGAGGCTATTCACGCCTATCGGAACCCTACATCAGCCACAGAGCCAGAGACGGAACCACAAGTTGATCCTTCACGACAGTCTAATTACCATTGGGATCCGGAAATGATTGCCAACTAGTGGCAGTCAGAATCTTCTTCTTCTTAGTACGACCCCAACTATTATTATGGATATCCGCCAGGCCAACCGTGGCCATACACCAACTTAGGCCAAAAGCCTAAGCTTGGGGGAGTACGTATTTCCCACCGACATTACATTCATGTTCACACACTCATTGCTAGATGCCGGTGCTCATACTTTTTCATTGTATCATCCATGCTAGTTTATTTCCTTTTTATGCTTTCTTCTTGTATGTTTAATAAACCTTAAGAAAAAAATATTTGTATCTTTTAATTAGTTTACTTTCCATGCTTGTAGTAGTAATTAAAAAGAAAACCCAAAAATATTTCCTGTTCTTCTTTTACTTGTTGGGAACTTTCCCGTGTAAATAGTTTTATTTCTTTTCTTTTCTTTGGGGTCGATAGGAGAGGACCATAATTAAATTGTTGAAGTAGCTCTTATATGCATTATTGTTGATCTAACAAAAGAGCCCATATTGCCTTGTCTTCTCCTGTTTATTGAATGCTTGCAGATTCCAGCTTAGTCCAATGCACGTGCACTATTATTATTATTCACACTATTCGGTCGTGCAAGTGAAAGGCAATTATGACGATATATGATGGACTGACTGAGATGAGAAAAGCTGGTATGAACTCAACCTCTCTTGTTTTTGTAAATATGGTTAGTTCATCGTTCCTGATTCATCCCATTATGAATAAACATGTTTGCAATGACAACTAGAGATCATAGTTTATTGTGCCATGCTTGATTGGCTAGGAGCTTATAATGGTTTACCTTGCGTGCCAACATGCTATTAAAATGGTTGTGATGTGGTATGATAGGGTGGTATCCTCCTCTGGATGATTTAAGTGACTTCACTTGGCGCATGTTCACGCATGTAGTTGAAACAAAATCAACATAGCCTTCAAGATATTTATGTTCATGGTGTATTATATCCTACTCATGCTTGCATTTGATGTTGATTAATTTTAATGCATGTTCATGACTGTTGTCGCTCTCTAGTTGGTCGCTTCCCAGTCTTTTGCTAGCCTTCAGCTGTACTAAGCGGGAATACTGCTTGTGCATCCAACTCCATAAACCCCAAAGTTATTCCATATGAGTCCACCATACCTACCTATATACGGTATCTACCTGCCGTTCCAAGTAAATTTGTATGTGCAGAACTCTAAATCTTCAAATAAATATCATGTTTTGTATGCTCGAATAGCTTATGTATCAACTAGGGATGTCCGTATATTCCATGTTAGGCGGGTTATTCTCAATAGGAGTGGACTCTGCTCCTCACTCACGAGAAAGTGGCTGGTCACCGGGATGCATAGTACCATGCTTTATGCAAATCAAATCAAAATAATTGCAAACAAAACTCCCCATGGGACTCTTGTTAGTTGGAGGCACTCGTTGTTTCGAGCAAGCCATGGATTGCTGCTTGTTGGTGGAGGGGGAGTATAAACTTTACCATTCTGTTTGGGAACCGCCTATAATGTGTGTAGCATGGAAGATATTGCCATCTCTTGGTTGTTATGTTGACAATGAAAGTATACCGCTCAAAATATTATTCACCTCTATTTCAAAACCGAGCTCTGGAACCTCTACAAATCCATGCTTCCCTCTGCAAAGGGCCTATCTATTTACTTTCATGTTGAGTCATCATCTTCTTATTAAAAAGCACCAGTTGGAGAGCACCGCTATCATTCGCATTCATTACTATTAGTTTAAATTGAGTATGACTTGACTGGATCTATTTTACCATGAATTACAACGTCTAGTCGGTCCTTGATCTATAAAGGTGCTCTACATTTATGTTTCGCGGTCTCAGAAAGGGCTAGCGAGATACCATCGTGTTATATCATATTATAATTGTTTTGAGAAAGTGTTGTCATCCGAGATTTATTATTATTGATCGCTAGTTGATTACGCCATTGATATGAGTAAACTTGAGACCTAAGCGTTATTGTGAATGTGGTTAGTCATAATCTTTGTTCAAAACTTGAATGCTGGCTTTACATATCTATAACAACAAGAGCAAACCGAGTTTGTAAAATTTTTTCTTTATCACTTTTAGTTTATCAACTGAATTGCTTGAGGACAAGCAAAGGTTTAAGCTTGGGGGAGTTGATACGTCCCCGTCGTATCTACTTTTCCAAACACTTTTTCCCTTGTTTTGGACTCTAACTTGCATGATTTGAATGGAACTAACCCGGACTGACGTTGTTTTCAGCAGAATTGCTATGGTGTTATTTATGTGCAGAAACAAAAGTTCTCGGAATGACCTAAAACTTCATGGAACAGCTATTCAGAAATAATAAAAAATCCTTGCAAAAGATGAAGACCAGGGGGCCCACCACCTGTCCACAAGGGTGGGGGGCGCGCCCCTACCTCGTGGGCCCCCTGGAGCTCCTCCGACCTCAACTCCAACTCTATATATTTGGTTTCGGGGAGAACAAAATCAGAGAGAAGGATTCATCGAGTTTTACGACACGGAGCCGCCCGCAATCCCTAAAACCTCTCGGGAGGGCTGATCTGGAGTCCGTTCGGGGCTCCGGAGAGGGGAATCCATCGCCATCGTCATCATCAACCATCCTCCATCACCAATTTCATGATGCTCAACTCCGTGCGTGAGTAATTCCATCGTAGGCTTGCTGGACGGTGATGGGTTGGATGAGATCTATCATGTAATCGAGTTAGTTTTGTTAGGGTTTGATCCCTAGTATCCACTATGTTCTGAGATTGATGTTGCTATGACTTTGCTATGCTTAATTGTTGTCACTAGGGCCCGAGTGCCATGATTTCAGATCTGAACCTATTATGTTTTCATCAATATATGAGAGTTCTTGATCCTATCTTGCAAGTCTATAGTCACCTATTATGTGTTATGATCCGTTAACCCCGAAGTGACAATAATCTGGATACTTACCGCTGATGACCGTAGTTTGAGGAGTTCATGTATTCACTATGTGTTAATGCTTTGGTCCGGTACTCTATTAAAAGGAGGCCTTAATATCCCTTAGTTTCCGCTAGGACCCCACTGCCACGGGAGGGTAGGACAAAAGATGTTATGCAAGTTCTTTTCCATAAGCACGTATGACTATATTCGGAATACATGCCTACATACATGGATGAACTAGAGCTAGTTCTGTGTCACCCTAGGTTATGACTGTTGCATGATGAACCGCATCCGGCATAATTCTCCATCACCGATCCATTGCCTATGAGCTTTCCATATATTGTTCTTCTCTTATTTACTTTTCCGTTGCTATTGCTATCATCACTACAAAATACCAAAAACATTACTTTTGCTATCGTTAACTTTTGCTACCGTTACCAGTAGTATCATATTACTTTTCTACTAAACACTTTGCTGCAGATACTAAGTTTCCAGGTGTGGTTGAATTGATAACTCAGCTGCTATTACTTGAGAATATTCTTTGGCTCCCCTTCTGTCGAATCAATAAATTTGGGTTGATTACTCTACCCTCGAAAACTGTTGCGATCCCCTATACTTGTGGGTTGTCAAGGTACTGTAATGAACTCATTATTTATTTATATTGGTGTTAAACCTACTGTATTCCAACTTTTCTATGGTTCATAAACTCTATTAGTAGCCATAGACTCATCAAAATAAGCAAGCAACACACAAAAAACAGAATCTGTCAAAAACAGAACAGTCTTTAGTAATCTGCAAGTTTCGAATACTTCTGTACCCCCAAAAATTATAAAATAAATTTCTGGATGTGACGAATTTATCTATTAATCATCTGCAAAAATAATTAACTAAATAGCACTCTCCAGTAAAAAAAATGGCAGCAAATCTCGTGAGCGCTAAAGTTTCTATTTTTACAGCAAGATCGCAAAGACTTTCCCCAAGTCTTCCCAAAGGTTCTACTTGGCACAAACACTAATTAAAAGCATAAAACCACATCTAAACAGAGGCTAGATGAATTATTTATTGAATAACAGCAAGGAAAAATATTGGGTTATCTCCCAACAAGCGCTTTTCTTTAAAGCCTTTTAGCTAGGAAAAAGATTTCAACGATGCTCACATGAAAGACAAGAATTGAAGCACAAAGAGAGCATCATAAAACACGTGACAAACACATCTAAGTCTAACATACTTCCTATGCATAGGCATATTATAGGCAAACAAATTATCAGGCAAGCAAAAACTAGCATATGCAAGGAAGCGGAAAGAAACAATAGCAATCTCAACATAACGAGAGGTAATTTAGTAACATGAAAATTTCTACAATCATATTTTCCTCTCTCATAATAATTACATGTGGGATCATAATAAAATTCAACAATATAGCTATCATATAAAATATTCTCAACATGGTCCACATGCATGCAAAGTTGACACTCTTCCAAAATAGTGGGATTAACATTAACTAAAGTCATGACCTCTCCAAACCCACTTTTATCAAAAATTTCATAAGATTGAACATTCTCTAAATATGTGGGATCTAAAGTTGACACTCTTACAAACCCACTTTAAATAATATTGCAAACACTATTATCAATCTCATATTCATCATGGGGCTTAAATAAATTTTCAAGATCATAAGAAGAATCACCCCAATCATGATCATTGCAACAAGTAGTAAACATAGCAAAACTAGCATCCCCAAGCTTAGGGTTTTGCATATTATAAGCACAATTTACATTAATATAATTTGTACTATCATCATTGCAATCATGCTTTCCATTAAAAGATCCATCGTGAATCACTCCATAAAGTCCTTCATCACAATTTTCAAATTCACGAATTTCAAGCAAAACATCATAAAGATAATCTAGTGCACAAAACTCACTAGGAATTGGTTCATCATAATTGGATCTATTAAGAAGATTAGCAAGCCGATGAGGATCCATAGACTTAGGTTCTCAATTTAGCAATAAATAAACAACTATTCCAACCAAATGAGCAAATGAGCCAAGTAAGACAGCAAAGCAAATGGAAAGACGAACAAAAGAAGGGCGAATAAAACAACAAGGGTGAAGTGGGGGAGAGGAAAACGAGAGGAAAATGGCAAATAATGTAATGTGAGGGATAAGAGCTTGTGAGGTAATTGGTATGTCTTGACTTGTGCGTAGACCTCCCCGGCAACGGCGCCAGAAATCCTTCTTGCTACCTCTTGAGCACTGCGTTGGTTTTCCCTTGAGAGGAAAGGGTGATGCAGCAAAGTACCATAAGTATTTCCCTCAGTTTTTGAGAACCAAGGTACCAATCCAGTAGGAGGCCACACGCAGTCCCTCGTACCTACACAAACAAATAAGAACCTCGCAACCAACATGATAAAGGGGTTGTCAACCCCTTCATGGTCACTTATGAGAGTGAGATCTGATAGAGATAATAATGATAAGATAAATATTTTTGGTATTTTTATGATATAGATTGAAAGTAAAGATTTCAAAGTAAAATAGATTGGGAACTTATATGATGGAAAATAGATCCGGGGGCCATAGGTTTCACTAGTGGCTTCTCTCAAGATAAAATAAGTATTACGGTGGGTGAACGAATTACTGTCGAGCAATTGATAGAAAAGTGAATAATTATGAGAATATCTAGGCATGATCATGTATATAGGCATCACGTCCGTGACATGTAGACTGACTCCGGCCTGCATCTACTACTATTACTCCATACATCGACCGCTATCCATCATGCATCTAGAGTATTAAGTTCATAAGAACAGAGTAACACCTTAGGTAAGATGACATGATGTAGAGGGATAAACTCAAGCAATATGAAATAAACCCCATCTTTTTATCCTCGATGGCAACAATACAATACATGTCGTTTCCCTTTCCGTCACTGGGATCGAGCAACGCAAGATTGAACCCAAAGCTAAGCACTTCTGCCATTGCAAGAAAGATCAATCTAGTAGGCCAAACCAAACTGATAATTTGAAGAGACTTGCAAAGATAACCAATCATGCATAAAAGATTTCAGAGAAGAATCAAATATTGTTCATATATAGACTTGATCATAAACCCACAATTCATTGGATCTCGACAAACACACCGCAAAAAGTGTTACATCGAATAGATCTCCAAGAAGATCGAGGAGAACTTCGTATTGAGATTCAAAGAGAGAGAAGAAGCCATCTAGCTACTAACTATGGACCCGAAGGTCTGAAGTAAACTACTCACACATCATCGAAGGGGCCATGGAGTTGATGTAGAGGCCCTCCGTGATCAATGCCCCCTCCGGCGGAGCTCCGAAAAGGCCCCAAGATGGGATCTCTTGGGTACAGAAGGTTGCGGCGGTGGAGATTGGGTTTCGTGGTGCTCCTGGATGTTTTTGGGGTATGTGAACATATATATGAGGAAGAAGTAGGTCGGTTGAGCCAGGAGGGGCCCACGGGGGGGGAGGGCGCGCCCAGGGGGTAGGCGCGCCCCCTGCCTCATGGACTCCTCGTCCGTTGCTTGACGTCCACTCCAAGTCCTCTGGATCACGTTTGTTCCAAAAATCACGCTCCCGAAGGTTTCATTCCGTTTGGACTCCGTTTGATATTCCTTTTCTGTGAAACACTGAAATAGGCAAAAATAGCAATTTGCACTAGGCCTTGGGTTAATAGGTTAGTCCAAAAAATAATATAGACGTGTAAAATAAAGCCATTAACATCCAAAACAGATAATATAATAGCATGGAACAATAATAAATTATAGATACGTTGAAGACGTATCAGCCAGCACGGCGGCTCATCCGGCACGACGTCTCGAGTAATAGATCAAGGCGTTTCTGAAAAAAAGAGTAATAGATGGAGCAAGTGGAACACGACATATCGTGCGCTCTTGGTTCGAAAAAAAGTCTCATGTGCCCGTGCAGGAGGCACATCGAGGCACGTCTCCCTCGTGGCTTGTGCCAGTAGGCACGTCTCTCTTGTGCGCACGTATCTTTCGTGGGCCACTCCTCCCGGTCCCTCCCACGACGGCTCTTTAGATCGCCACGCCAGCTAGTCCCGAGACTGCCAGACGGTTACACGTCCCGTGCCGGGCCGGCACACGTGCCTACCTAGCCAGCTAGGCACGACCCTAATTGGGCATGTGCCGGGCCAGCCCGTGACGGGCTGGGCACGTGGGCTCTCGTGTCGGCATGCCTAGGCCGGGCCGTTTGGCTAAGTTTGCCCCAAACCCACCGCGTGCGTGCAGGCCAGCCCCAACAATGGCCCCACCATCGGCAGGCCTGTCCACACACTTACGTCGCAACCCCTCCTTCCACGGGTCGTATCCGGCCACATAGGTCCTCCACCACCTCCGCCGAACACTGGATCTGGCGAAAACGCGTCGGCCATCTCCCGTGGCAGCTGTTACTTCGACTTCGGTGAGTGAGCTGTTGTTCCGAGCGGTGAGATGCTAGGGCAACCATGCGCCGCTGTGCCACCCGACTCCACCTCTACTCTTTCTTCACCCATCTCTCCTCTTCCCTTCCCTCTCTTCTTCTGCAGGTGCGGCCACCATGGACATCCCTGAGGTCCCGCCGCCGTGCTACCCCTCGGTCGTCATAGACTGGATCCAGGATCCAACACCGCCAACCCAGCCCCATCGTGCACAGCAGCCACCGAGGAGGGCATTGTCGATCCACCAAGGAGCAAGAGGCGGCGGAGGAGTTACGCGTACATGACTCGGTGGCGAGCGATGCATCCCGGGAATGGGATCAGCAACTGGCAGAACTCATCCTCAAGGCGGGCCATGGCGACATGCAACACTGCCTTGACGTGCGGCCGGCCTCGCAGAGGGCACCACCTCCGGGCCGAGCGCCAAGATCGGGTTCTGTGCCTCGTCATGAGGGGTCGTCCCTTAGGCACAACCTCTGCCGCTCTTGCTTGGCATCCGTGACAACCACCTTGAGGATGCCCTTGGGCCACGGCGACCGACGATCAAACCCATTGCCGGCGTGCTGCTGCTCTGCTCGGCTGCTTGGGTAGCCCAAATCTTTGGATGGAGCGGATTGAGTTTTTCTCTTTGATTGAAGGGTGTCCCTATAAAACTACAGGGCCTGAGGGAGTCCGAGATTAGGGGGTCTCCGGACAGCCGGAGTCTATCCTTCGGCCGGACTATTGGACTATGAAGATACTAAATTGAAGACTTCGTCTCGTGTCCGGATGGGACTCTACTTGGCGTGGAAGGCAAGCTAGGCAATACGGATATGGATATTTCCTCCTTTGTAACCGACCTTGTGTAACCCTAACCCTCTCCGGTGTCTATATAAACCAGAGGGTTTAGTCCGTAGGACAACAACAATCATACCATAGGCTAGCTTCTAGGGTTTAGCCTCTCCGATCTCGTGGTAGATCAACTCTTGTAATACCCATATCATCAAGAATAAATCAAGCAGGACGTAGGGTTTTACCTCCATCAAGAGGGCCCGAACCTGGGTAAAACATCGTGTCCCCTGCCTCCTGTTACCATCCGCCTAGATGCACAGTTCGGGACCCCCTACCCGAGATCCTCCAGTTTTGACACCGACATTGGTGCTTTCATTGAGAGTTCCTCTGTGTCGTCATCATTAGGCTTGATGGCTTCTTCGATCATCGTTAGCGATGCATTCTCGGGTGAGACTTTTCTCCTCGGACAGATTTTTGTATTCGGCGGCTTTGCACTGCGGGCCAATTCGCTTGTCCATCTGGAGCAGATTGAAAGCTACGCCCCTGGCCATTAGGTCAGGTTTGGAATCTTAATCTACACGACCGATATCCGCGGAGACTTAATCTTTGATGGATTCGAGCCCCTGCCGAGTGGGCCGCACTGTCACGATGGGCATGATTTAGCTCTGCCGTCGAACAGTGCCCTGGAGGCCGCACCCGCATCCGCTCCGACCTTTAATTCGGAGCCAACTGCGCCGACCGAGGGCCGGTGGCTAGACCCCGCCGCAGAGGCTGCAGCCTCAACGGCGATCGAGCCGAACACCAACCTTATCCTTCACGAGGCCCGTGACTCCACATTGCCGGACTCTCCTCCAAACTCTGAACCATCCGCAAAGCAACCCAAGCGCCAACATCAGCGGCGCCGCTCTATGTCCCGCCAAAGCAAAAGTGGTGATACCAGCACATCAGATAATAACACTCCGGATAGTGCCAGAGATGGCAACAATCCCCTCCAACACGATCTAGGACAGGAGGATGGAGAGGCCTGCCCTCCAGAGAGAGTGGCAGATGGAGAGGCGGAGGATGATAATTACATGCCCCCCTCCGAAGACGAGGCAAGCCTCAACGATGATGAATTCGTCGTGCCAGAGGATCCCGTCGAACAAGAGCGCTTCAAGCGCCGGCTTATAGCCATGGCAAATAGCCTTAAGAAAAAGCAGCAGCTTCAAGTTGATCAAGATCTGCTAGCTAACAGATGGACTGAAGTCCTCGCGGCCGAGGAATATAAACTCGAACGCCCCTCCAAGAGTTACCCAAAATGCAGGTTGCTACCCCGACTGGAGGAAGAAGCATATGACGCGGCTGATCGGCCACCTCCTGGCCGCGATAGAGAGGCATTCCAGCCAAAAGCTCAGCCTGCACCCCGACGCCATTCAAATAAAAAGGCATGGGGAAACACGTCAGACCTGCGAGACGTATTGGAGGACAAAGTAAAACATGCAAGATTGATTACGGATCACGAGGGCGCGCCACTATATGAGACGATAAACACCACGTTGGATACAGTAAAAGTAAATCCGGCCGGGCCGAACACAGTGGGCAAGACTCATTGGAGCTGCGTCGCGATATAGCCCAGTACAGAGGTTGCGCACACCCCTTATGCTTCACAGATGAAGTAATGCATCATCAAATCCCAGAGGGTTTCAAACCCGTAAACATAGAATCATACGACGGCACGAAAGATCGTGCGGTATGGATCGAGGATTTCCTCCTACACATCCACATGGCCCGCGGTGATGACCTACACGCAATCAAATACCTCCCACTCAAACTTAAAGGACCAGCTCGGCATTGGCTCAACAGCTTGCCAGCAGAGTCCATTGGCTGTTGGGAAGATCTGGAAGCCGCATTCCAAGACAACTTTCAGGGCACTTATGTGCGATCACCAGACGCCGATGACCTGAGCCATATAATTCAGCAGCCAGAGGAATCGGCCAGGCAATTCTGGACACGGTTCCTAACAAAGAAAAATCAAATCGTCGACTGTCCGAATGCAGAGGCCCTAGCAGCCTTTAAACACAACATCCGCGACGAGTGGCTAGCCCGGCACCTTGGTCGGGAAAAGCTGAATTCTATGGCAGCCCTCACGACACTCATGACCCGCTTTTGTGCGGGAGAAGACAGCTGGCTGGCTCGCAGCAATAACATATCAAAGAACCATGGTACTTCGGATACCAAGGACGGCAATGGCAGGTCAAGTCGCAACAAACATAAGCGCCGCATTAATAGTGACAATACCGAGGATATGACAGTCAAGGCCGGATTCAAAGGCTCTAAACCCGGTCAGCGGAAAAAGCCATTTAAAAGAAGCACTCCGGGCCCATCCAGTTTGGACTGTATACTCAATCGCTCGTGTCAAGTACACGGCACCCCCAACAAGCCAGCCAACCACACCAATAGGGATTGTTGGGTATTCAAGCAGGCCGGCAAGTTAAACGCCGAAAACAAAGATAAGGGGCCACATAGCGATGACGAGGAAGAGCCCCGACAGCCGAACACCGGAGGACAGAAGAGGTTCCCCCCACAAGTGTGGACGGTGAACATGATATACGCAACCCACATCCCCAAGAGGGAGCGGAAGCGTGCGCTCAGGGACGTATATGCGTTGGAGCCAATCGCCCCAAAGTTCAACCCATGGTCCTCCTGTCCGATCACCTTCGATCACAGGGACCACCCCACTAGTATCTGTCATGGCGGATTCGCCGCACTGGTACTAGACCCAATCATTAACGGATTTCACCTCACTCGAGTCCTTATAGATGGCGGCAGTAGCCTGAACCTGCTTTACCAGGACACAGTGCGCAAAAAGGGTATAGACCCCTCAAGGATCAAACCCACAAAAACGACCTTTAAAGGCGTCATACCAGGTGTAGAGGCCCATTACACAGGCTCAGTCACACTGGAAGTGGTCTTCGGATCCCCGGATAACTTCCGAAGCGAAGAGTTAATCTTCGATATAGTCCCGTTCCGCAGTGGTTATCATGCACTACTCGGGCGAACCGCATTTGCGAGATTCAATGCGGTACCACATTATGCATACCTCAAGCTCAAGATGCCAGGACCTCGGGGGGTCATTACAGTTAATGGAAACATAGAGCGCTCTCTCCGAACGGAGGAGCACACTGCCGCCCTCGCAGCAGAAGCACAAAGCAGCCTCTTAAGGCAACCCACTAGTTCGGCGATTAATGACCCAGACAACTTCAAGCGCACCCGAAGTAATCGACAACTGGACCGCCTGGCACGTTCCGAGCTCGCATAGCAATGCGGCCCCCGCCCCGGTCCCAGCCAAACGGGGAAACCCGTGCCACGCGTACATAAGTACGCATTAAAAATACCATGGGCACAGGCGGGGAAGGGGGCACGACTACGACACGCCCCAAGACGCGGCTTAAACCGCACTAGGGGCTTCCCGCTTTGTTATTTTTTTCTTTTCAAGACTTTAATCTCTGGAAACCCGGTCCGGCAGCATGATTGTCGAACATATGATGCAGCAACCAAGAAGGCAGAAAGCTACGTCACACCACGGAACTACCAGGTGGATTACGACAACGAGTGTAATACTCGCCTTAATACTATTCTTCAGCTCGCCCTTGGAGTGGACATAGTCCTACTTTTTGCTTATTGCACTGCATGTATCATTCTGCTTTAACGCACCTTTTTGAATAAACAATGCATAGCATTAAGACTATTATTGCATTCTTCTTATATATATATATATATATATATATATATATATATATATATATGTTCATTCGTGACATCCAGCACCCGTACACTCTGGTATGGCCAATACGCTAGGGGCTTAAGCATACCCCACAATACGGCGTGAGAAGTCTGAACACTTTCGACAGTGCGACACCCCGAACTTATAGCAATATATGCATCAGCTCCGAATCATGTCTTTGGTAAATAGTTGGGTTTGCCCGGCTCCCATGTTTTGGCACCTTACGTTCCGCTATATCGGCTAAGGTAGCACTGGGAGAACTACTGCGATTGTTCCCCAGTTCTGCTGGGCTAAGCACCTCAGTAGAGAAAGCTAAAACTGTTGGGGATCGTAGCAGAAATTTAAAATTTTCTACGCATCACCAAGATCAATCTATGGAGTAATCTAGCAACGAGGGGAAGGGGAGTGCATCTACATACCCTTGTAGATCGCTAAGCGGAAGCGTTGCAAGAATGCGGATGAAGGAGTCATACTCGTAGAGATTCAGATCGCGGTTGATTCCGATCTAAGCGCCGAACCACGGCGCCTCCGCGTTCAACACACGTGCAGCCCGGTGACGTCTCCTACGCCTTGATCCAGCAAGGGGAGAAGGAGAGGTTGGGGAAGACTCCATCCAGCAGCAGCATGGCGGCATGGTGGTGAAGGAGGAGCGTGGCAATCCTGCAGGGCTTCGCCAAGCACCGCGAGAGAAGAGGAGGACTTGGGAGAGGAGAAGGGCTGCGCCAGAACTTGGGTGCGGCTGCCCTTCCCACCCCCCACATATATATAGGGGAAAGGGATAGGGGGGCCGGCCCCCTCAGATCCAATCTGAGGATGGGGCGGCGGCCAGGGGGATTGCCTTGCCCCCAAGGCAAGGGGGGCGCCCCCCCTTTTAGGGTTCCCCAAACCCTAGGCGCATGGGCCCTAGGGGGGAGGCGCCCAGCCCACTAAGGGGCTGGTCCCTCTCCACACACAGCCCACAGGGCCCTCCGGGGCAGGTGGACCCTCCCGGTGGACCCTCGGAACTCCTCCAGTGGTCCCGGTACAATACCAGTAACCCCCGAAATTATTCTGGTGACCGTATGATGACTTCCCATATATAAATCTTTACCTCCAGACCATTCCGAAACTCCTCGTGACGTTCGGGATCTCATCCGGGACTCCGAACAACATTCAGTGACCACATACATACTTTCCCTATAACCCTAGCATCATCGAACCTTAAGTGTGTAGACCCTACGGGTTCGGGAGTCATGCAGACAAGGCCGAGGCAACTCTTCGGTCAATAACCA
The DNA here is from genome assembly GCF_002162155.2 of Triticum dicoccoides. NCBI lineage: Eukaryota > Viridiplantae > Streptophyta > Magnoliopsida > Poales > Poaceae > Triticum > Triticum dicoccoides. The sequence goes on along the minus strand of NC_041388.1, from coordinate 562,196,712 downwards.
ACAGCGGGATCTGGATACCCATGTTGGCTCCCACATGCTCCACGATGATCTCATTAGATGAACCACGATGTCAAGGATTCAATCAATCCCGTATACAATTCCCTTTGTCCATCGATACGATACTTGCCCGAGATTCGATCGTCGGTATCCCGATACCTTGTTCAATCTCGTTACCGGCAAGTCTCTTTACTCGTTCCGTAACACATCATCCCATGATCAAATCCTTGATCACATTGTGCACATTATGATGATGTCCTACTGAGTGGGCCCAGAGGTACCTCTCCGTTTACACGGAGTGACAAATCCCAGTCTCGATTCGTGCCAACCCAATAGTTACTTTTGGAGATACCTGTAGTGAACCTTTATAGCCACCCAGTTACGTTGTGACATTTGGTACACCCAAAGCATTCCTACAGTATCCGGGAGTTGCACAATCTCATGGTCTAAGGAAATGATACTTGACATTAGAAAAGCTTTAGCATACGAACTACACGATCTTTGTGCTAGGCTTAGGATTGGGTCTTGTCCATCACATCATTCTCCTAATGATGTGATCCCGTTGTCAACGACATCCAATGTCCATGGTCAGGAAACCGTAACCATCTATTGATCAACGAGCTAGTCAACTAGAGGCTTACTAGGGACATGGTGTTGTCTATGTATCCACACATGTATCTGAGTTTCCTATCAATAAAATTCTAGCATGGATAATAAACGATTATCATGAACAAGGAAATATAATAATAACCAATTTATTATTGCCTCCAGGGCATATTTCCAACAGTCTCCCACTTGCACTAGAGTCAATAATCTAGTTCACATCGCCATGTGATTAACACTCACAGGTCACATCGTCATGTGACCATCATCCAAGAGTCTACTAGACTCAATGATCTAGTTCACATCATCATGTGATAAACACTCCAAGAGTTCTGGGTTTGATCATGTTATGCTTGTGAGAGAGGTTGTAGTCAACGGGTCTTGCCATATTCAGATCCATATGTATTTCGCAAAACTTTATGTCATATCGTAGATGCTGCTACCACGTTCCACTTGGAGCTATTCCAAATTGTTGCTCCATTATACGTATCTGGTATCTCTACTCAGAGCTATCCGGATAGGTGTTAAGCTTGCATCGTTGTAACTCTTTACGTCGAACTCTTTATCACCTACATAACCGAGAAACATTTCCTTATTCCTCTAAGGATAATTTTGACCGCTATCTGGCGATCCAGTCCTAGATCACCTTTGTACCCTCTTGCCAGACATGTGGCAAGGCACACATCAGGTGCTATACTCAGCATGGCATACCGTATAGGGCCTATGACAAGAGCATAGGGGATGACCTTCGTCCTTCCTCTTTCTTCTGCCGTGGTCAATCTTTGAGTCTTACTCAACTTCACACCTTACAACTCAGGTAAGAACCCCTTCTTTGACTGATTTATTTTGAACTCCTTCAAAAACATGTCAAGGTGTGTGTTCTTTTAAAGTATCATGAGGCGTCTTGATCTATCTCTATAGATCTTGATGCCCAATATGTAAGCAGCTTTATCCAGGTCTTCCTTTGAAAAACACTCTTCAAACAACGTTTATGCTTTCCAGAAATTCTACATTATTTCGGATCTACAATATGTCATCCACATATACTTATCAGAAATGTTGTAGTGCTCCCACTCACTTTCTTGTAAATACAAGTTTCTAGCAAACATTGTATAAAACCTAAAGCTTTGATCACTCCATTAAAACATATATTCCGATTCCGAGATGCTTGCTCTAGTCCATAGAAGGATTGCTGGAGCCAGCATACCTTTTAGCATCCTTAGGATCGACAAAACCTTTTATTGTATCACATACAACTTTTCTTACGAAAACTTGGTAAGAAAACTTGTTTTGACATCCATCTGTAAGACTTCATAATCGAAAAATACAGCTAGTGATAACATGATTCCGACGGACTTAAGCATCGCTACGGGTGAGAAATTCTCATCGTAGTCAACTCCTTGAACTTGTGAAAAGACTCTTTCCCACAAGTCGAGCTTCATAGACGGTAACATTACCGCCCACGTCCGTCTTCTTCTTAAAGATCCATTTATCTCAATGGCTTGCCGATCATCGAGCAAGTCCACCAAAGTCCATACTTTGTTCTGATATATGGATCCTATCTCGGATTTCATGGCTTCTAACCATTTGTCGGAATACGGGCCCACCATCGCTTCTCCATAGCTCGTAGGTTCATTGTTGTCTAACAACATGATATCTAAGACAGGATTACCGTACCACTTAGGAGTAGTACATATCCTTGTCGACCTACGAGGTTCGATAGCAACTTGATCCGAAGCTTCATGATCACTATCATTAACTTCCTCTTCAACAGACGTAGGCGCCAAAGAAAACATCTTTCTGTGTTGCATCACTCTCTGGTTGAAGTAAAGGTTCGACAACCTCATCAAGTTTTATCTTCCTCCCACTCAATTCTTTCGAGAGAAACTCCTTCTCGAGAAAGGACCCGTTCTTAGCGACAAACAATTTGTCCTCAGATCTGAGATAGAAGGCATACCCAACTGTCACCTTTGGGTATCCTATGAAGATGTGTTTGTCCGCTTTGGGTTCAAGCTTCTTCAGCTGAAGCCTTAAGCATCGCAGCCCCAAACATTACGAAACGACAACTTTGGTTTCTTGCCAAACCAATGTTCATACGACGTCGTCTCAACGGACTTAGATGGTGTCCTATCTAAAGCGAATGCAGCCGTCTCTAACGCATAACCTCAAAATGAAAACGGTAGATTGATAAGAGACATCATAGATCGCACCATATCTCATAGTGTTCGATTACGACGTCCGGACACACCATTACCTTGTGGTGTTCCAGGTGGCTTCAACTGTGAAACAATTCCACAATGTCTTAAGTGATTGCCAAACTCATAACTCAGAAAATCCCCTTTTGATCAGATCATAGGAACATGATCTTATTGTTATGATGATTCTTAACTTCACTCTAAAATCGCTTGAACTTTTCAAACGTTTCAGACTTGTGCTTCATTAAGTAGATATACCTATATCTACCCAAATCGTCAGTGAAGATGAGAAAATAGCGATATCCATCGCACGCTTCAATTCTCATTAGATCACACGCATCAGCATGCATGATTTCCAACAAGTCACTTGCCCGTTTCATTGTACCTGAAAACGGGGTCTTAGTCATCCTGCCCATGAGGCATGGCTTGCATGTGTCAAGCGATTCAAAATCAAGTGACTCCAAACATCCATCGACATGGAGTGTTTTCATGCATCTTATGCCAATATGACCTAAGCGGCAGTGCCACGAGAAAGTGGTACTATCATTATTAACTCTACATCTTTTGGCGTGAACATGTGTATTACCACGATCGAGATTCAATGAACCATTCACATAGGGTGCATGACCATGGAAGGTATTATTCATGTAAACAGAATAACCATTATTCTCTAACTTAAATGAATAATCGTATTGCAATGAACATGATCTAATCATATTCATGCTCAACGTAGACACCTGATAACATTTATCTAGGTTCAATACTAATCCCGAAGGCAGATGGAGCGTGTGATGGTGATCTCATCAACTTTGGAAACACTTCCAACACACATCGTCACCTCGCCCTTAGCCAGTCTCTGTTTAGTCCATAGCTTTTGCTTCAAGTCACCAATAATAGTAACTGAACCGGTATCCAATACCCCTGTGCTACCAGGAGTACTAGTGAGGTACACATTAATAATAGTATATATTTTGTTGAAGTTGCCAGCCTTCTTATCTACCATGCATTTGGGGTAATTCCGCTACCAGTGACCGTTCCCCTTACAATAGAAGCACTTAGTCTCGGGTTTGGGTTCAACCTTGGGTTCCTTCACTGGAGCGGCAACTGGTTTGCCATCCATGAAGTTTCCCTTCTAGCCTTTGCCCTTCTTGAAACCAGTGGTCTTGTTAAATTGTCAACACTTGATGCTCCTTCCTGATTTCTACCTTTTGCGGTCTTAAGCACCGCGAACAGCTCTGGGATCAACTCCATCCCTTGCATGTCATAGTTCATCACGAAGATCTAGTAGCTTAGTGATAGTGGCTAGAGAACTCTATCAATCACTATCTTATCTGGAAGTTTAACTCCCACTTGATTTAAGTGATTGTAGCACCCAGACATTCTGAGCACATGCTCACTAGCTGAGCTATTCTCCTCCATCTTGTTGGCAAAAGAACTTGTTAGAGGTCTCACACCTCTAAACACGGGCATGAGCCTGAAATCCCAATTTCAACTCTTGGAACATCTCATATGTTCTATGGCGTTCAAAACGTCATTGGAATCCCGATTCTAAGCCGTAAAGTATGGTGCACTAAACTATCAAGTAGTCATCAGGATGTGTCTGTCAGGTGTTCACAACATCCACAGACAACATTGTAGGGGTTTGCACATCGAGCGGTGCATCAAGGACGTAAGCCTTCTGTGTAGCAGTGAGGACACTCCTCGGACTATGGACCTAGTCTGCATCATTGCTTACAATATCTTTCAAGTTGGTATTTCTCTAGGAACGTATTGAAACAGGGAGCTACAACGTGAGCTATTCATCTACAACATATTTGCAAAGACAATTTAGACTATGTTCATGATAATTGAGTTCATCTAATCAAATTAATTTAATGAATTCCCACTCAGATAGACATCCCTCTAGTCATCTAAGTGAAACATGATCCGGATTGACTAGGCCGTGTTCGATCATCACGTGAGACGGACTAGTCATCAACGGTGAACATCTCATGTTGATCGTATCTTCTATACGACTCATGTTCGACCTTTCGGTCTTCTGTGTTCTGAGGCCATGTCTGTACATGCTAGGCTCGTCAAGTCAACCTATGTGTTTCGCATGTGTCCCGAGGCCATGTCTGTACATGCTAGGCTCGTCAACACCCGTTGTATTCGACCGTTAGAATCTATCACACCCGATCATCACGTGGTGCTTCGAAACAACGAACCTTCGCAACGTTGCACAGTTAGGGGGAACACTTTTCTTGAAATTTTAGAGAGGGGTCACTTATTTAAGCTACCGTCATTCTAAGCAAATAAGATGTAAAACATGATAAACATCACATGCAATCAAATAGTGACATGATATGGCCAATATCATTTTGCTCCTTTTGATCTCCATCTTCGGGGCTCCATGATCATTGTTGTCACCGGCATGACACCATGATCTCCATCATCATGATCTCCATCATCGTGTCTTCTTGAAGTTGTCTCGTCATCCATTACTTCTACTACTATGGCTAACGCTTTAGCAATAAAGTAAAGTAATTACATGATGTTTATGTTGACACGCGGGTCATAAATAAATTAAGACAACTCCTATGGCTCCTGCCGGTTGTCATACTCATCGACATGCAAGTCGTGATTCCTATTACAAGAACATGATCAATCTCATACATCACATATATCATTCATCACATCCGTTTGGCCATATCACATCACAAGGCATATGCTGCAAAAACAAGTTAGACGTCCTCTAATTGTTGTTGCAAGTTTTTACGTGGCTGCTATAGGTTTCTAGCAAGAACGTTTCTTACCTACGCGAAAACCACAACGTGATATGCCAATTTCTATTTACCCTTCATAAGGACCCTTTTCATCGAATCTGATCCGACTAAAGTGGGAGAGACAGACACCCGCTAGCCACCTTATGCAACTAGTGCATGTCAATCGGTGGAACTAGTCTCACGTAAGCGTACGTGTAAGGTCGGTCCGGGCCGCTTCATCCCACGATGCTGCCGAATCAAGACAAGACTAGTAACGGCAAGTAAATTGACAATATCGACGCCCACAACTGCTTTGTGTTCCACTCGTGCATAGAAACTACGCATAGACCTAGCTCATGATGCCACTGTTGGGGATCGTAGCAGAAATTTAAAATTTTCTATGCATCACCAAGATCAATCTATGGAGTAATCTAGCAACGAGGGGAAGGGGAGTGCATCTACATACCCTTGTAGATCGCTAAGTGGAAGCGTTGCAAGGATGCAGATGAAGGAGTCGTACTCGTAGCGATTCAGATCGCGGTTGATTCCGATCTAAGCACCGAACCACGGCGCCTCCGCGTTCAACACACGTGCAGCCCAGTGACGTCTCCTACGCCTTGATCCAGCAAGGGGAGAAGGAGAGGTTGGGGAAGACTCCATACAGTAGCAGCACGATGGCATGGTGGTGAAGGAGGAGCGTGGCAATCCTGCAGGGCTTCGCCAAGCACCGCGGGAGAAGAGGAGGACTTGGGAGAGGGGAAGGGCTGCGCCAGAACTTGGGTGTGGCTGCCCTTCCCAGCCCCCACATATATATAGGGGCAAGGGAGAGGGGGGCCGGCCCCCTCAGATCCAATCTGAGGAGGGGATGGCGGCCAGGGGGGTTGCCTTGCCCCCCAAGGCAAGTGGGGCGCCCCCCCCCCTTTTAGGGTTCCCCAAACCCTAGGCGCATGGGCCCTAGGGGGGAGGCGCCCAGCCCACTAAGGGGCTGGTCCCTCTCCACACACAGCCCACAGGGCCCTCCGGGGCAGGTGGACCCTCCCGGTGGACCCCCAGAACCCCTCCAGTGGTCCCAGTACAATACCGGTAACCCCTAAAATTATTCCGGTGACCGTATGATGAGTTCCCATATATAAATATTTACCTCCGGACCATTCCGGAACTCCTCGTGACGTCCGGGATCTCATCCGGGACTCCGAACAACATTCGGTGACCACGTACATACTTTCCCTATAACCCTAGCATCATCGAACCTTAAGTGTGTAGACCCTGCGGGTTCGGGAGTCATGCAGACATGGCCGAGACAACTCTCCGGTCAATAACCAACAGCGGGATCTGGATACCCATGTTGGCTCCCATATGCTCCACGATGATCTCATTGGATGAACCACGATGTCAAGGATTCAATCAATCCCGTATACAATTCCCTTTGTCCATCGGTACGATACTTGCCCGAGATTCGATCGTCGGTATCCCGATACCTTGTTCAATCTCGTTACTGGCAAGTCTCTTTACTCGTTCCGTAACACATCATCCCATGATCAACTCCTTGATCACATTGTGCACATTATGATGATGTCCTACTGAGTGGGCCCAGAGATACCTCTCCGTTTACACGGAGTGACAAATCCCAGTCTCGATTCGTGCCAACCCAATAGACACTTTCGGAGATACCTGTAGTGAACCTTTATAGCCACCCAGTTATGTTGTGACATTTGGTACACCCAAAGCATTCCTACGGTATCCGGGAGTTGCACAATCTCATGGTCTAAGGAAATGATACTTGACATTAGAAAAGCTTTAGCATACGAACTACACGATCTTTGTGCTAGGCTTAGGATTGGGTCTTGTCCATCACATCATTCTCCTAATGATGTGATCCCGTTATCAACGACATCCAATGTCCATGGTCTGGAAACCGTAACCATCTATTGATCAACGAGCTAGTCAACTAGAGGCTTACTAGGGACATGGTGTTGTCTATCTATCCACACATGTATCTGAGTTTCCTATCAATACAATTCTATCATGGATAATAAACGATTATCATGAACAAGGAAATATAATAATAACCAATTTATTATTGCCTCTAGGGCATATTTCCAACAAAAATTGACTGTCATGATAAGGTGAGAGACTGGTCGCTGTTCGAGAGGTTTTCGAGTTCTTAAAGACTTATGCTGCTTAGAGCAAGGAGTCGGCCCTGTCCGGCTTAAGGCGTGTATCGCGCCCCAGATTCGGCCTTCCGAATACTAGGGGCTTCACCGAAATTTAAAATTATAGTATTCTATGGCTAAGTGAGAGTGATAACACATTATAGTCCGATTGCCTTGTTCGCTGTGCTGAGCACCTCCCTCGAAGTACCCAAAAATGGTAACAAGAGTGCTCAGGTTTATCCCGAACACCCCAGCACTCGTGGCATGGGGGCAGAAGCCTACGACTAGCCATCTCTCAGATCTGATAAACAGCCGAACAGAAGGTAATATTTTAAATTCAAACAAGTGTTGCATAGCGCATATGAACAAGTTTTCATGAATACAGGATTACACGAGCGAGTTCACTCAAATATTATATCTTTCGTACACTCATCCGCTACGTGACGGGCACCCTTCAGGACACCCTCATATATAGTACATCTCGGGGTGGCGATGCTCCTTGCCCTCTGGCGGCCCTTCCTTGATCAGCTTCACAGCGTCCAGCTTGGCCCATTGTACCTTCATACGGGCGAAAGCCCGGCGTGCACCTTCGATGCAAACGGACCGCATGATAACTTCCAGCTGTGGGCAGGCATCCACAAGCCGCCTCACCAAGCCGAAGTAGCTGTTGGGAAGGGCGTCGCCAGGCCACATCCGGACTATCAAGCCCTTCATGGCCTATCCGGCCGCCTTGTGTAGCTCGACCAGCTGCTTTAGCTGGTCGCTCATAAGTACTGGGTGTTCGGTACCAGTATACTGGGCCCAGAACAACTTCTCCATTGAGCTTCCCTCCTCGGCCCAGTAAAATTTTGCGGCATCTGACACGCTGCGGGGCAAATCTGCGAATGCTCCTGGAGAGGTCCGGATTCGGGTAAGTAACAAGTAATTTACTTTCACATGCTTACTTTGCATATAGAATGCCTTACCCGCCACTATCTTCTTCATCGCATCAATCTCCTGGAGGGCCTTTTGGGCTTCGGCCTTGGCACTCTTTGCACCCTCAAGGGCCGTGGTAAGCTCGAACTCTCGCGTCTTCAAGTCAAGCTCCAGCGCCTCGTGCTTCATCACGAGAGCGTGGAGCTCTTGCTGCACCTCGCCCACCCGTGCCTCATGCCTCTCCCGCTCGGTGCACTCCTTGGCCGCTTTGTTTTCGGCCTCGGACAGCGCTTGCTTGAGGGTCGCCACCTTGGTCGTGGCCCCTGGCAAATTTACGATAATCCTGTCATTTTGCAATCGCTCTCCTTTTATATAGATCTATAGACTAGGTACTTCTTACCTTTGTTCTCCTCGAGCTGCCTCTTGGCAAGGCCGAGCTCTTCCTTGGACCCTTTAAGGTCCTGCTTCGGGCAGAGAGGACGGACAGTTAATCTGCCCCGACGTCTCCACCCAGTCCTGTCAAAGGCATGGAGATCAGACCCCGCACATGGTTGATACGTCCATTTTGCATCATGCTTTTATATCGATATTTATCGCATTATGGACTGTTTTTTCACTTTATATCACAATACTTATGGCTATTCTCTCTTATTTTACAAGGTTTACATAATGAGGGAGAATGCCGACAGCTGGAATTCTGGTCTGGATAAGGAGCAAATATTAGAGACCTATTCTGCGCAACTCCAAAAGTCCTGAAACTCCACGGAATGTCTTAGAAGAAATAAAGAAAATTCCACATCAAAGATGAAGGCCAGGGGCCCACACCCTGCTCATGAGGGTGGGGGGCGCCCCCCCCCCTAGGGCGCGCCCCCTACCTCGTGGGCCCCCTAGTGGCTCTCCGATGCCCATCTTCTCCTATATGAGGTCTTTCGATGAGAAAAAAATAAGAAGGAACTTGTTGGGACGAGACTCCGCCGCCACGAGGCGGAACCTTGGCGGATCCAATCTAGAGCTCCGGCAGAGCTGTTCTGCCGGGGATACTTCCCTCCCGGAGGGGGAAATCATCACCATCGTCATCACCAACGCTCCTCTCATCGGGAGAGGGCAATCTCCATCAACATCTTCACCAGCACCATCTCATCTCCAAACCCTAGTTCATCTCTTGTATCCAATTCTTGTCTCAAAGTCCTTGGTGCTAGTAGGTTGCTAGTAGTGTTGATTACTCCTTGTAGTTGATGCTAGTTGGTTTAATTGGTGGAAGATCATATGTTCAGATCCTATATGCATATCATTACCCCTCTGATTATGAACATGAATATGCTTTGTGAGTAATTACGTTCGTTCCTGAGGGCAAGGGAGAAGTCTTGCTATGAGTAGTCATGTGAATTTGGTATTCGTTTGATATTTTGATAAGATGTATGTTGTCTACCCTCTAGTGGTGTTATGTGAACGTCGACTACACAACGCTTCACCATTATTTGGGCCTAGAGGAAGGCATTGGGAAGTAATAAGTAGATGATGGGTTGCTAGAGTGACAGAATCTTAAACCCTAGTTTATGCGTTGCTTCGTAAGGGGCTGATTTGGATCCATATGTTTCATGCTATGGTTAGGTTTACCTTAATACTTTTGTTGTAGTTGCGGATGCTTGCAATAGAGGTTAATCATAAGTGGGATGCTTGTTCAAGTAAGAACAGCACCCAAGCACCAGTCCACCCACATATCAAATTATCAAAGTATCGAACGTAAATCATATGAACGTGATGAAAACTAGCTTGACGATAAGTCCCATGTGTCCTCGGGAGTGCTTTTCCTATTATAAGAGTTTGTTCCCGCTTGTCCTTTGCTACAAAAGGATTGGGCCACCTTGCTGCACTTTATTTACTTTTGTTACTTGTTGCTCGTTACAATTTATCCTATCACAAAACTATCTGTTACCACTTCTTTCAGTACTTGCAGAGAATACCTTGCTGAAAACCTCTTATCATTTCCTTCTGCTCCTCGTTGGGTTCGACACTCTTACTTATCTAAAGGACTATGATAGATCTCCTATACTTGTGGTCATCAAGACTCTTTTCTAGCGCCATTGCCGGCGAGTGTAGTGCCTTTGGTAAGTGGAATTTGGTAAGGAAATATTTATATAGTGTGCTGAAATTTACTGTCACTTGTTACTATAGAAAGTAATTCTTTGAGGGGCTTGTTCGGGGTATCTTCACCCCGTCCAGTAGAGAAAAGAGTTGCTCCTCAACCTACTGAACCTATGGAAAATGAAACTCCTTTTGAATTTCCTTTGGGTATGATGGAAAGACTGCTAGCTGACCCTTTTACAGGAGATGGAACAAAGCATCCTGATGAGCACTTAATATATGTGGATGAAGTTTGTGGATTATTTAAGCTTGTAGGTATACGATGATGTTGCTAAGAAGAAGGCCTTCCCTTTATCTTTGAAGGGAGACGCATTGATATGGTCTAGACAATGTGATGATATGAGATCGTGGGACTATAAAAGATTGAAGATGGAATTTCATCAAAAATATTACCCTATGCATCTTGTTCATCGTGATTGCAATTATATATATAATTTCTGGCCTCGCGAAGGAGAAAGCATCGCTCAAGCTTGCGGGAGGCTTAAATCAATGTTATATGCATGCCCCAATCATGAGCTCCAGAGAGAAATAATTATGCAAAGTTTTTATGCTCGGCTTTCTAAAAACAATCGCAACATGCTCGATACTTCTTGTGCTGGCTCTTTTATGATGAAGACTGTTGAATTCAGATGGAATTTATTGGATAGAATTAAACGCAACTCTGAAGATTGGGACCTCGACAAAGGTAAGGAGTCAGGTATGACACCTAAGTTTGATTGTGTTAAATCTTTTATGGATACCGATATTTTTCGTAAGTTTAGCACTAAATATGGACTTCACTCTAAGATAGTAGCTTCTTTCTGTGAATCTTTTGCTACTTATGTTGATCTCCCTAAGGAGAAGTGGTTTAAATATCATCCTCCCATAGAAGTAAAAGTAGCTGCACCTATTAAAGTTGAAGAAAAGACTATCACTTATAATGATCCTATTGTTCCTACTTCTTATATTGAGAAACCACCTTTCCCTGTTAGAGTAAAGGATCATGCTAAAGCTTCAACTGTTGTTCATAAAAGCAATATTAGAACATATACACCTCCTGAGCAAGTTAAAGTAGAACCCAATATTGCTATTGTTAAAGATCTCTTGTCTGATAATATTGATGGGCATGTTATTCAGTTCAAAGGTGAAACTGCTAGAATTGCTAAACCTTGTGCTAAAGATAAACATAGACATGTGGTAGGCGTGCCTGTTATTTCTGTTAAAATAGGATATCATTGTTATCATGGCTTATGTGATATAGGTGCTAGTGCTAGTGTTATACCTCATGACTTATACAAAGAATTTATGCATGATATTGCACCTGTTGAGTTAGAAGATATTGATGTCACAATTAAACTTGCTAATAGAGATACTATTGCACCAATTGGAATTGTTAGAGATGTTGAAGTCTTGTGTGGGAAAACTAAATATCCTGCTGATTTTCTTGTTCTTACTTCCCCACAAGATAGCTTTTGTCCCATCATATTTGGTAGGCCCTTCTTCAACACTATTAATGCTAAGATAGATTGTGAAAAGAATGTTGTTACTGCTGGCTTGGATGATATGGTTCATGAGTTTAATTTCTCTAAATTTAGTAAACAACATCGCGAGGAAGAATTACCAAGTAAGTATGAAATTATTGGTCTTTCTTATATTGCCGTACCTCCTAGTGATCCTTTAGAGCACTATTTGCTAGACCATGAAAATGATATGTTCATGAATGAAAGAAGGGAAATAGATGAAGTATTCTTTAAACAGGAACCTATTTTGCATCATAACCTACCTATTGAAATTTTGGGGGATCCTCCTCCACCCAAGGGTGATCCCGTGTTTGCGCTTAAACCTCTGCCTGATAATCTTAAATATGCTTATCCTTATGAAAAGAAGATATATCCTGTTATTATTAGTGCTAACCTTTAAGAACATGAAGAAGAAAGATTATTGAAAACTCTAAAGAAGCATCGTGCTACTATTGGATATAATCTTGATGATCTTAAGGGCATTAGTCCCACTCTATGTCAACATAAAATAAATTTGGAAGCAAATGCCAAACCAGTTCGTGATCCCCAACGACGTGTGAATCCTAAAATGAAAGAAGTGGTAAGAAAGAAATACTCAAGCTTTTGGAGGCGGGTATAATTTATCCCGTTGCTGATAGTGAGTGGGTAAGTCATGTCCATTGTGTCCCTAAAAAGGGAGGTATTACTATTGTTCCTAATGATAAAGATGAATTGATTCCACAAAGAGTTATCATAGGTTATAGGATGGTAATTGATTTCCGCAAATTAAATAAAGCTACTAAGAAAGATCATTACCCCTTACCTTTTATTTATCAAATGCTAGAAAGATTATGCAAACACACACACTATTGCTTTCTAGATGGTTATTCTGGTTTCTCTCAAATACCTATGTTGGCTAAAGATCAATCAAAGACTACTTTTACATGCCCTTTTGGTAATTTTGCTTATAGACGTATGCCTTTTGGTTTATGTAATGCACCTGCTACCTTTCAAAGATGCATGATGGCTATATTCTCTGACTTTTGTGAAAAGATTTGTGGGGTTTTCATGGACGACGTTTCCGTCTATGGTTCCTCTTTTGATGTTTGCTTGAGCAATCTTGATCGAGTTTTGCAGAGATGTGAAGAAACTAATCTTGTCTTGAATTGGGAAAAGTGCCACTTTATGGTTAATGAAGGTATTGTCTTGGGGCACAAAGTTTCTGAAAGAGGTATTGAAGTTGATAAAGCCCAGGTTGATGCTATTGAAAAGATGCCATGTCCGAAGGACATCAAAGGTATAAGAAGTTTCCTTGGTCATGCCGGTTTTTATAGGAGGTTCATTAAGGACTTCTCAAAAATTTCTTGGCCTTTGACTAATTTATTGCAAAAAGATATACCATTTGTCTTTGATGATGATTGTGTAGAAGCATTTGAAATACTTAAGAAAGCATTAGTCTCTGCACCTATTGTTCAGCCACCTGATTGGAATTTACCCTTTGAAATTATGTGTGATGATAGTGATTATGCTGTAGGTGCTGTTCTAGGTCAATGAGTTGATAAGAAATTAAATGTTATTCATTATGCTAGTAAGACTCTAGACAATGCTCAAAGAAATTATGCCACTACTGAAAAAGAGCTTTTAGCAGTTGTATTTGCTTGTGATAAGTTCAGACCTTATATTGTTGATTCTAAAGTAACTATTCACACTGATCATGCTGCTATTAAATACCTTATGGAAAAGAAAGATGCTAAACCTAGACTTATTAGATGGTTTCTCTTGCTACAAGAATTTGATTTGCATATTGTTGATAGGAAGGGAGCTGAGAACCCCGTTGCAGACAACTTGTCTAGGTTAGAAAATATTCTTGATGACCCACTACCTATTAATGATGACTTTCCTGATGAACAATTAAATGTTATAAGTACTTCTCATAGTACTCCATGGTATGCTGATTATGCTAATTATATTGTTGCTAAGTTTATACTACCTAGCTTCACATACCAGCAAAAGAAAAAGTTCCTCTATGACTTGAGACATTACTATTGGGATGACCCACATCTTTATAAAGGAGGAGTAGATGGTGTTATTAGACGTTGTTTACCTGAGCATGAACAGGAACAGATCCTACGCAGGTGTCATTCCGAGTCTTATGGAGGACACCACGCTGGAGATAGATCTGCACATAAGGTATTGCAATCTGGTTTTTATTGGCCTACTCTCTTCAAGGATGCCCGTAAGTTTGTCTTGTCTTGTGATGAATGTCAAAGAATTGGTAATATTAGTAGACGTCAAGAAATGCCTATGAATTATTCACTTGTTATTGAACTGTTTGATGTTTGGGGCTTTGATTATATGGGACCTTTTCCTGCCTCTAATGGATACACACATATTTTAGTTGTTGTTGATTACGTTACTAAGTGGGTAGAAGCTATTCCAACTAGTAGTGCTGACCATAACACTTCTATTAAAATGCTTAAAGAAGTTATTTTTCCGAGGTTGGAGTCCCTAGATATTTAATGACTAATGGTGGTTCACACTTTATTCATGGTGCCTTCCGTAAAATGCTTGCTAAATATGATGTTAATCATAGAATTGCATCTCCTTATCACCCACAGTCTAGTGGTCAAGTAGAGTTGAGCAATAGAGAGCTCAAATTAATTTTACAAAAGACTGTTAATAGGTCTAGAAAGAATTGGTCTAAGAAACTTGATGATGCATTATGGGCATATAGGACTGCATATAAAAATTCCATGGGTATGTCTCCGTATAAAATGGTTTATGGAAAAGCATGTCACTTACCTCTCGAACTAGAACATAAGGTATATTGGGCTATTAAAGAGCTTAATTATGATTTTAAACTTGCCGGTGAGAAGAGGTTATTTGATATTAGCTCACTTGATGAATGGAGAACCCAAGCTTATGAAAATGCCAAGTTGTTTAAAGAAAAAGTTAAAACATGGCATGACAAAAGGATACAAAAGCGTGAGTTTAATGTAGGTGATTATGTATTGCTATACAACTCTTGTTTAAGATTTTTTGCAAGAAAACTTCTCTCTAAATGGGAAGACCCTATGTTATCGAGGAGGTCTATCGTTCTGGTGCCATAAAAATCAACAACTTTGAAGGCACAAATCCAAAGGTGGTAAATGGTCAAAGAATTAAACATTATATCTCAGGTAATCCCATAAGTGTTGAAACCAATATTATTGAAACTGTAACCCCGGAGGAATACATATGGGACACTTTCCGGAAAATAAGTAGCAATCCGGGAAGGACACGAGGGCCCCATGAGGGTGGTGGACGCGCCCTACCCCACTAGGCGCGCCCCCTACCTCATGAGCGCCTCGTGTGCCTTCCGGACTCCGTTTTCTTGCACGTTACGTATTTTGGTTGGTAAAAATTCATTATATAATCTCCCGGAGGTTTTGAATCCCGTATCATGCAAAAATCACCTGTCTTTGTTTCGAGCTGTCCTGTTGTAGATAAAATCAACATGTCTTCCCAGGATTCGGAAGGAGAAAGCTATGTGGATGATTGCTTAGCAAATCCAAAGGTCTATGGATATGTGGAACATAATGGATGGACCATGGAGGAAGAATAGGACTATGAACCCAAGGGGAAGGAGGAGACAAGCTCATATGAAGATGAAGCACCATCACCTCAACCTAGGGACATGCACGTGGAGTTCAAAAAGCCAAGTCACCCTGATAGGGTAAAGAAACCCAAGTTCGAGTTTATCCCTTTTCGTCTCTTGCAGGAAAATAAGCAGGACCTATGCAAAAAGATATTAACCCTGGAGTGGGAAATTGATGATCTCTCAGGGATCAAAATGCCGTCCTCAAGCGCAAATTAAGGGAGAAGCCTAAGCCCGTATCATCAACAACAACACCACCTTCTTCACCAACAAAGAAGGAGACATAATCACACAGGTTTGGGCACTCCCCTTGGCAACTGCCAAGCTTGGGGGAGGTGCCCCGCTATCGTATCACAATCACAACTCCTATCTTTACCGTTTTTCTTAGTTTGATCCTATTAGTAGTATCTTGATCTAGTAGAATAAAGTCTATGGCATGATCTAGTTTTGAGTTTTGCTTTATGATCTCTCTATGTAATCGAGTCCGTGAGCTATATATAATAAAGATTAGTGTTGAGTCAAGGGCTTGATTATTTTGCCATGATCTTCGGTGAATAAAAGAAAAGTGAAAAGAATAAAAGAAACAAAAAAGTTCATATTGATCTTATTGAGAGTAATGACTTCGCATAGAAAGAGTATGATGATTAAAAGTTGTTGGCGGTTGGCAGACATAGCTTTGGTCATTGTCGCAATTAATAGGAAGTAATAAGGAAAGAGAGGTTTCACATATAGATATATTATCATTGACATCTTTTATGATTGAGAGCACTCATCAAAATATGACATGCTAAAGAGTTGATATTGGACAAGGAAGACAATGTAATGAGTTATGTCTTTCTTATATCTGAGATAAAGTATGTTGTCATGGTTCCTCTAACTTGTTGAGCTTGCCTTTCCCCCTCATGCTAGCCAAATTCTCAACACCAAGTAGAAATACTACTTGTGCTTCCAAATATCCCTAAACCAGTTTTGCCATGAGAGTCCACCATATCTATCTATGGATCGAGTAAGATGCTTCAAGTAAGTTGTCATCGGTGCAAAGCAATAAAAATTGCTCTAAATATGTATGATTGATTGGTGTGTGAGAAATAAGCTTTATACGATCTTGTGATGTGGAAGTAATAAAGCGACGGACTGCATAATAAAGGTTCATATCACAAGTGGCAATATAAACTGACGTTCTTTCGCATTGAGATTATATATATATATATCCAACCATAAAAGCGCATGGCGACCTCTGCTTCCCTCTGCGAAGGGCCTATCCTTTATTATTATCTCCTACCTTATGCAAGAGTCATGGTGATCTTCACCTTTCCTTTTTCATTTTATCCTTTGGCAAGCTCAGCATGTTGGAAAGAACATGATATATATATATATATATAATTGGATGTAGGGGAGCATGAACCATTATTGTTGACATTACCCTTGAGGTAAAAGGTTGTGGGGCAAAACTATAAGCCCCTATCTTTCTCTGTGTCCGATTAAAGCTCCGTAACCACAAGTATTGCGTGAGTGTTATCAATTATGGGAGACTAAATGATAGTTGAGTATGTGGACTTGCTTTTTAGCTCTGACATAGACTCTTTCCAATGTTATGATAAATTGCAATTGCTTCAATGACTGAGATTATAGTTTGTTGGAGCCCAATAAGGTTTATGATTTATACTCTTGCATTGTGAATAGATCATCACTTGAACATAAGTAATCATATGACGAAATCTATATATGTTGTTGTTATAAGAATAATCATGATGCCTTCATGTCCGTATTTTATTTTTATCGACGCCTCTACCTCTAAACATGAGGACATATTTATTGTTATCGGCTTTTCGCTTGAGGACAAGCGAGGTCTAAGCTCGGGGGAGTTGATTCGTCTATTTTGCATCATGATTTTATATCGATATTTATCGCATTATGGACTGTTATTTCACTTTATATCACAATACTTATGGCTATTCTCTCTTATTTTACAAGGTTTACATAAAGAGGGAGAATGCCGGCAGCTGGAATTCTAGTCTAGATAAGGAGCAAATATTAGAGACCTATTCTGCGCAACTCCAAATGTCCTGAAACTCCACGGAACGTCTTAGAAGAAATAAAGAAAAATCCACGCCAAAGATGAAGGCCAGGGGGCCCACACCCTGCTCACGAGGGTGGGGGGCGCCCCCCCCCCTAGGGCGCGCCCCCTACCTCGTGGGCCCCCTGGTGGCTCTCCGATGCCCATCTTCTCCTATATGAGGTCTTTCGATGAGAAAAACATAAGAAGGAACTTTTCGGGACGAGACTCCGCCGCCACGAGGCGGAACCTTGGCGGATCCAATCTAGAGCTCCGGCAGAGCTGTTCTGCCGGGGATACTTCCCTCCCGGAGGGGGAAATCATCACCATCGTCATCACCAACGCTCCTCTCGTCGGGAGAGGGTAATCTCCATCAACATCTTCACCAACACCATCTCATCTCCAAACCCTAGTTCATCTCTTGTATCCAATTCTTGTCTCAAAGTCCGGGATTGGTGCCAGTAGGTTGCTAGTAATGTTGATTACTCCTTGTAGTTGATGCTAGTTGGTTTAATTGGTGGAAGATCATATGTTCAGATCCTATATGCATATCATTACCCCTCTGATTATGAACATGAATATGCTTTGTGAGTAATTACGTTCGTTCCTGAGGACAAGGGAGAAGTCTTGCTATGAGTAGTCATTTGAATTTGGTATTCGTTTGATATTTTGATAAGATGTATGTTGTCTAGCCTCTAGTGGTGTTATGTGAACGTCGACTACATAACGCTTCACCATTATTTGGGCCTAGAGGAAGGCATTGGGAAGTAATAAGTAGATGATGGGTTGCTAGAGTGACAAAAGCTTAAACCCTAGTTTATGCGTTGCTTCGTAAGGGGCTGATTTGGATCCATATGTTTCATGCTATGGTTAGGTTTACCTTAATACTTTTGTTGTAGTTGCGGATGCTTGCAATAGAGGTTAATCATAAGTGGGATGCTTGTTCAAGTAAGAACAGCACCCAAGCACCAGTCCACCCACATATCAAATTATCAAAGTATCGAACGCGAATCATATGAACGTGATGAAAACTAGCTTGATGATATTCCCATGTATCCTCGGGAGCGCTTTTCCTGTTATAAGAGTTTGTTCCGTCTTGTCCTTTGCTACAAAAGGATTGGGCCACCTTGCTGCACTTTATTTACTTTTGTTACTTGTTGCTCGATCGTTACAATTTATCCTATCACAAAACTATCTGTTACCACTTCTTTCAGTACTTGCAGAGAATACCTTGCTGAAAACCGCTTATCATTTCCTTCTGCTCCTCGTTGGGTTCGACACTCTTACTTACCGAAAGGATTACTATAGATCTCCTATACTTGTGGGTCATCAATGGTTAAGCTAGGGGAAATAAATATCCTACCGGATGTATAGAACTCACTGAATGCGCTCGGCGCTTCGCGCTTAGCCCGCGGTCCTCGGTGAGAGAGGGAGGGACCTCGGCGCCCTTGAACAACACCTTCTAGACGTCCTTGTGCATCGTGTCGAAGAGCTCGCTCAGAGTCTGGTGCTGGGCCGGGTCGAACTCCCACAAGTTGAAGTCCCGTTGTTGTCACGGGAGGATCCGGCGGATGAGCAGGACCTGGACTATGTTGACAAGCTTGAGCTTCTTGCTTGTCATGTTCAGGATACATTTCTGGAGTCTCCACTGATGAACCCCACGACAAGCCCTTCTCTTTCCAGGAAGTGAGCCGTGTAGGGAATCCGGATCGAAACTTGGGGGCAGCCACCCATTTGGTGTCGCGCGGCTCGGTGATGTAGAACCACGCCGATTGACACCCCTTTATGGTCTCCACGAAGGAGCCTTCAAGCCATATAACATTGGGCATCTTGCCCACCATGGCTCCGCCGCATTCTGCTTGTTAGACGCCCACCACCTTCGGCTTGATATTGAAGGTCTTTAGCCATAGGCCGAAGTGGGGGCGGATGCGGAGGAAAGCCTCACAAACGATGATGAACGCCGAAATGTTGAGGATGAAGTTCGGGGCCAGATCATGGAAGTCCAGCCCGTAGTAGAACATGTGACCGCGGGCGAATGGATGAAGGGGAAACCCCAGTCCGCGGAGGAAGTGGTGGAGGAAAACTACCCTCTCATGGGGTTCTGGGGTAGGGACGATCTGCCCCGCAGCGGGCAGCCGATGCGCGATATTCGCGGCTAAGTATCTGGCTCCGCGCAGCTTTTTGATGTATTCCTCTATAACGGAGGAAGCCATCCACTTGCCTCCCGCTCCGGACATGTTTGGAGGAGGTTGAGGAGAAAGATGTGGACTTGGGCGTTGGGGCTCGAGTGCGCAAGAATGGATGGGCAAGGAGGAAGAAGGCGTGGGTAGAGAAAGGTTAAACCTTATCCCTTTATAAGGGCGGCCAAAACTATGCGCCCCCACTAGCCTAGTAAAACTCGCTTACCCCCCAAGTGCCGTAATCGATGGCGCGGTTGGGTTACCCACGCCCATATTGATGAAAATACCATAATTAGGGTAACACGATCTCTGCTTTGATAAGACGTGTCAAGAAACTGCCTCGCATTATGAGCGGGGCTAGTCAAAGGAAATGGTTCGAATAATCACCGGGCTATGGCATAATGTTATGTTGCCAAAATGTGTCGGCAGATTAGATTTGTGGAAATATTATTCTCTCTACGGTGGTATGTGGAAATTATTTTGCAGGGTCGGACACTATCCTTGTATTCAAATTCTTCCGTGATGTATTCGGAGGAGGAACCCGCCTTGCAATGCCGAAGACAATACTGCGCATTGGACTCATCGTCATTGAAGCCTGGTTCAGGGGCTACTGAGGGAGTTCGGGATTAGGGGGTCTCCAGACAGCCGGGCTCTATCCTTCGGCCAGACTATTGGACTATGAAGATACTAAATTGAAGACTTCGTCTCGTGTCCGGATGGTACTCTACTTGGCGTGGAAGGCAAGCTAGGCAATACGGATATGGATATTTCCTCCTTTGTAACCGACCTTGTGTAACCCTAACCCTCTCCGGTGTCTATATAAACCGGAGGGTTTAGTCCGTAGGACAACAACAATCATACCATAGGCTAGCTTCTAGGGTTTAGCCTCTCCTATCTCATGGTAGATCAACTCTTGTAATACCCATATCATCAAGAATAAATCAAGCAGGACGTAGGGTTTTACCTCCATCAAGAGGGCCCGAACCTGGGTAAAACATCGTGTCCCCTGCCTCCTGTTACCATCCGCCTAGATGCACAGTTCGGGACCCCCTACCCGAGATCTGCCGGTTTTGACATCGACAGGGCCCCTTTGTAAATCTAGAAAATCCTAACAATGTCTAACACCGTCCCGGTGAATAGTTATGCCACTTTAGCTTTTGTGGGCTCCACCTATCATAATCGTCATCAAATGGGCCAAAACCGATAACTAGTGTTTTTGCAAAAAAAAGACTTAGAATTAGTGATTTTTGGCACAAAAACATAGAAATGTGGTTCATGCAACCCTAGCCTTCAATGTTGATGTTTTCCACAATCACACCTCCTATCTATCAATGAAAAGATATGCAAACTTTGCATATTTGTGTTTTTTTAAATGTAACCATCTTGGTTACCAAATTTTAAACTAGTTACTCCTAGTTGTGTATTGCAATAGAGGAATTTTAACTTCTTGTTTTTCTTTGTTTTCTTTGTCTTTATTTTGTTTTTTTCTTTTGATTTTATCTTCTCATGTCTTGTCTATCTCGAAGTTTGGTGACTTCATGTGGAGAACCTACATGGATCCCTTCTAGTACCCATGACACTTCACATAGTACAAAGCCAAGCCTTCGCCAATTATTCCATGATTTTTACAAAGCAAGCTATATTTCTACTAATTGAAAAATTCTAACAAAATTCAGAGAGGTTATTTCTTGGGCACTTACCACATCTAAGTGTAAGTCGAGCCCCCCATCCCCCCACCCAAAAAAAAGCACTTGATAACTGCAAGGTCCACAACATAGGCAAGAGTAATCCGAGCATTGATACTTCTCCGTCGTATCTACTTTTACAAACACTTTTGCCCTTGTTTTGGACTCTAACTTGCATGATTTGAATGGAACTAACCCGGACTGACGCTGTTTTCAGCAGAATTGCCATTGTGTTTTTTTGTGCAGAAATAAAAGTTCTCGGAATGACCTGAAAATCACCGGAGATTATTTTTGGAATATATAAAAAATACTGGAAGAAGAATCCACGTCAGGGGGCCCACACCCTGTCCACGAGGATGGGGGGAGCGCCTACCCCCCTGGGCGCGCCCCTTTGCCTCGTGGCCCCCCTGACGCTCCACCGACCTCAACTCCAACTCCATATATTCGAGTTCGGGGAGAAAAAAATCAGAGAGAAGAATTCATCACATTTTACGATACGGAGCCGCCGCCAAGCCCTAAACTCTCTCGGGAGGGCTGATCTAGAATTCGTTCGAGGCTCCAGAGAGGGGAATCCGTCGCCATCATCATCATCAACCTTCCTCCATCATCAATTTCGTGATGCTCACCGCCGTGCTTGAGTAATTCCATTATAGGCTTGCTGGACGGTGATGGGTTGGATGCGATTTATCATGTAATAGAGTTAGTTTTGTTAGGGTTTGATCCCTAGTATCCACTATGTTCTGAGATTGATGTTGCTATGACTTTGCTATAATTAATGCTTGTCACTAGGGCCCGAGTGCCATGATTTCAGATATGAACCTATTATGTTTTCATGAATATATGTGAGTTCTTGATCCTATCTTGCAACTCTATTGTCACCTATTATGTGTTATGATCCGTTAACCCCGAAGTGACAATAATCGGGACCATTACCAGTGATGACCGCAGTTTGAGGAGTTCATGTATTCACTATGTGTTAATGCTTTGGTCCGGTACTCTATTAAAAGGAGGCCTTAATATCCCTTAGTTTCCAATAGGAACCCGCTAACACGGGAGGGTAGGACAAAAGATGTCATGCAATTTCTTTTCCATAAGCACGTATGACTATATATATTCGGAATACATGCCTACATTACATTGATGAACTGGAGCTAGTTCTGTGTCACCCTATGTTATAACTGTTGCATGATCGATCGCATCTGACATAATTCTCCATCACCGATCCAATGCCTACGAGCTTTTCATATATTGTTCTTTGCTTATTTACTTTTCCGTTGCTACTATTACAATCGCTACAAAACCCAAAAATATTACTTTGCTACCGTCACCACTATTATCATATTACTTTGCTACTAAATACCTTGTTGTAGATAATAAGTTTCCAGGTGTGGTTGAATTGACAACTTAGCTGCTAATACTTGGTAATATTTTTTGGCTCCCCTTGTGTTGAATCAGTAAATTTGGGTTGAATACTCTACCCTCGAAAACTGTTGCAATCCCCTATACTTGTGGGTTATCAAGACTATTTTCTAGCGATGTTGCCGGGGATCATAGCTCTATTCTTTGAGTCACTTGGGATTTATATCTGCTTATCATGATGAAGAACTTGAAAGATCAAAGAACCAAAAAATTTCCCACAACTACGAGGGGAGGTAAGGAACTGCCATCTAGCTCTGCACTTGATTCACCTTCTGTTTTGAGTAAACTTGCGACACCTACACATGCTATTGATTGTGATAGGTCGCATGTTATTGATGATGCCACTTCTGCTTTGCATGATACTTATGATGAAACTACTTCTATGCTTGATACTACTGTGCCACTAGGTGAATTTCTTGATGAACAACTTGCTAGGGGTAGAGAGAATGAAATTATTGAAACTGATAATATTGATGAAAGTGATGATGAAGATTCTCCCCCTAGATATGAATTGCTTGTTGTTCCTGAGGGATATGTTATGGATGAAGAAACTGCTAGAGACTTTCTTGCTTGCAATGATAGATCTGATCTTAAGAAATTATTAGCTAAGCTTAAAGAAAAGTCTTTGAATGCTATAATGAAATATGACCCTGCTTTTGCTACTTCACCTATCTTTATTACTGGTATGATTTTTCTGTCGATCCTGAGATAATTACTTTGGTTGAATCTGATCCTTTTTATGGCTATGAATCTGAAACTTTTGTGGCACATCTTACTAAATTAAATGATATAGCCACCCTCTTTACACACGATGAGGAAACTTGCTATTACTTTATCCTTAAGTTGTTTCCGTTCTCAATAAAGGGTGATGCTAAAACATGGTTTAATTCTCTTGATCCTGGTTGTGTGCGTAGTCCCCAGGATATGTTTTATTACTTATCTGCTAAATATTTCCCCGCTCATAAGAAACAAGCTACTTTAAGGGAAATATATAATTTTGTGCAAATTGAAGAAGAGAGTCTCCCACAAGCTTGGGGGAGGCTTCTCCGATTACTTAATGCTTTGTCTGATCATCCACTCGAGAAAAATGAAATACTTGATATCTTTTATAATGGACTAACCGATGCTTCTAGAGACCACCTGGATAGTTGTGTTGGTTGTGTTTTTAGGGAAAGAACTGTTGATCAAGCTGAATTGCTATTGAAATATATGTTGACTAATGAAAATAATTGGACACTTCCTAAACCAACTCCTAAGCCAACTTCGAAGAAGAGGGGTATTCTATTTCTCAGTCCTGAAGATATGCAAGAGGCAAAGAAATCTATGAAAGAAAAAGGTATTAAAGCTAAAGATGTTAAGAATTTACCACATGTTGAAGAAATATATGGTCTTGATAATCCGACAAAGGTAGTAAAGGTAAATTCTCTCTATAGATTCGATAAATGTGAAATCCCATTTACTAAGTTTGCTAGCCCATGCTTGGATGAGTTTTATGACTTTATGGTTAAACAAGAAAACATCAATGGTTATGTTGGTAGACAATTGAAACACAATGCTGATATTCTTGAACACTTGGGTGATTATATGGCTAATGTTAAAGGTGAACTTAAACTTATTAGTAAACATGCTTCTATGGTTACCACTCAAGAAGAATGATAATGTTGTTAGAGTTATGACTAGAGGTGGTAAAATGACTCAGGAACCTTTGTATCCTGAAGGCCACCCTAAGAGAATTGAGCAAGATTCTCACAGAGCTAATGTAGATGTACCTAGTCCTTCTAAAAGGAAGAAAAAGAAAAATGATAGGACTTTGCATGCTTCTAGTGAACCTGTTATTGACACACCTGAGAATCCCAATGATATTTTTATTTCTGATGTTGAAACACAATCTCGTAATGAACATGAACCTTGTGATAATGTTAATGATGATGTTCATGTTGATGCTCAACCTAGCAATGATAATGATGTAGAGATTGGACCTGCTGTTGATCTTGATAACCTACAATCAAAGAATCAACGTTATGATAAGAGAGACTTCGTGGCTAGGAAGCACGGTAAAGAAAGAGAACCATGGTTTCAGAAACCCATGCCTTTTCCTCTTAAACCATCCAAGAAAAGGATGATGAGGATTTTGAGCGCTTTGCTGAAATGATTAGACCTATCTTTTTGCGTATGCATTTGACTGATATGCTTAAAATGAACCCTTAAGCTAAATATATGAAGGAAATTGTTACTAATAAAAGAAAGATACTTGGAAGCTGAAATTTCCACCATGCTTGCTAATTATACTTTTAAGGGTGGAATACCAAAGAAACTTGGAGATCCAGGAGTACCAACTATACAATGCTCCGTTAAAAGAAACTATGTTAAAACTGCTTTATGTGATCTTGGAGCCGGTGTTAGTGTTATGCCTCTCTCTTTATATCATAGACTTGATTTGAATAAGTTGACACTTACTGAAATATCTTTGCAAATGGCTGACAAATCAACTCCTATACCTATCGGTATTTGTGAGGATGTGCCTGTTGTGGTTGCAAACGTTACTATTTTAACAGACTTTGTTATTCTTGATATTCCCGAGGACAATAGTATGTCTATTATCCTTGGAAGACCCTTTTTTAATACTACAGGGGCTGTTATTGATTGCACCAAAGGCAATGTCACTTTTCACGTTAATGGCAATGAGCATACG
This sequence comes from Triticum dicoccoides, assembly GCF_002162155.2. Classification (NCBI taxonomy): domain Eukaryota; kingdom Viridiplantae; phylum Streptophyta; class Magnoliopsida; order Poales; family Poaceae; genus Triticum; species Triticum dicoccoides. Next base: position 562,170,813 of record NC_041388.1, on the reverse strand, counting down.
GTACACTTTCCGAGGAAACAACCTCAAGTCCACAATATGTCAGGACCCCGACTCGATGTCACATCGATCTAGCCGGTAACACCTCATATCACTTTGCGGCCTCACGCACGGTATCCCCACGGGTGTCGCCTTACCTTTGCCCGGGACCGTTTGCGCCTTTTGGCTCACGTATATGATAGTGTCGCTAGCATCCATATGATAAAGAGCCCGGGCTGACATGACTAGTCGTAAACCCAAAGTGGCACAGACTTACAGGGACAGGCATCCATGACCCAGCTTCGAACGTGTCGGTCATCAGCAAGTGGGTCCGGGCTGTAGCACTGGGCTAGCAGGACTCCGGTAAACCGGGCTGTAGCGGGCTAACAGGACTCCGGTACTCAAAGCGTGACATTTCCCAGAAGGGACAGACACAGGAACGAAGAAGGACACATGCCGGCCAGCCTAAGTGTTCCAGAGCAGTAGCAAGCTACCATGGCTCAGCGGTAACACTAGGAGACATTTCCCGGTAAGAGAGGCTACTGAAGATAAACAACTAGATAGTCAGATCCCACACATACCAAGCATTTCAATCATACACACAATATGCTCGATATGTGCAAATACAACGAAGCATCACAACATGACTCTACGACACAAGTACTTTATTTAAGGCTCAGGGAGCCATACATAACATACACAAAGGTACGGGTCTCACGACCCAACATACAAGTCATACAGTCATACAAACCAGCAGCGGAAGTAACTTGTCTGAGTACAGACAACTAGTAAAATAAAAGAGGTTTGGAAAGCCTAACTATACTACGTGGTCCTTCACAAGCTCAGGGTCACCACCTGGGTCTTTAGCCTACTCGTTGATGTCAACGTCTACATAGAACCCATCAGAAGGGGTTGCAGCGTCTTCTGTAAAAATGTAAATTATAGCAACATGAGTACAAAGGTACTCAGCAAGACTTACATCAGATCCTACATACATGCTTAGTATCAAGAAGGGTTGGTGGAGTTATTGCAGCAAGCCAGCTTTGACTCTTGGCTAGACTATCCTACGATACTCCAACTTGAAATGGTTTTGCGCACACGAGTCCACTACTCACCAATTCAATACACTACCGAGGATCCGCCTCCGTCTTCCTACGGAAGAGCCATCCTCGGCACTCACTCTTATCTTGAGGCTTTTAGTAGTTTCCATTTACTTGTCTATGAACTGTATAGGCAACCAAGTAGTCCTTTACCGCGGACGCGGCTATTCGAATAGATCATGTTAACCCTGCAGGGGTGTACTTCTTCATACACGCTCTCACCACTTACCGTCGTTTACACGACATGTACTCGGCAACCTTCAAGCGGAAGCCCAACGTGGGTGTCGGCCACGACCTACCTAACCACCTAAGCCTCCAGTCCAGGTTTATCGCCTATTCAGGTTCCATCCGCAGGGAGTCCGGCCGAGGTTTCCCATACGGCCCCGAACGATGTGAACAGGGTTCCCGAGATACCTAACGGGTATTCGGTACACCCGGCCACGTACCTACCGCATCACAGCCCACCCCTACGATCAGCGCTGTCCACGGCCTCCAGTAGGCTACAAACACCAGAAACTACTTGCAACTCCTGGACGGAGAACTAGGGTGAATAAGAAGCCGAGAGGGTCCATTGGTTTCGGGCCCAATGCATGGTAGTAGCTGATTCTTAAATCACACATACAGATCTCAGTGCTTAAGGTCGGCTTCAATGAAACAACCCACCATGTACTCCTACATGGCCTCTCATCGATACCTTTACCAAATCGTGTTCACCACACCACTCTCACTACCGACATAATCATTTCACTCTAGCCCATCACCCAGATGAACCAGACCTGACCCGACTCTAAGCATAGCAGGCATAGCAAGGTAGGAACAACACATACATATGGCTCAATCAACTCCTACACATGCTAGTGGGTTTCATCTAGTTACTGTGGCAATGACAGGTTATGCAGAGGAAATGGGTTCAACTACCGTAGCACACAGCAGTTTGAATCGCGTTGTCTTAATGCAGTAAAAGAGAGCAGGAGCGAGAACATGGGATTGTATCGATATGATCAAATGGTTGGTTGCTTGCCTGATGGTTCGATGCACTGATACGGTTCTTCGTTAGGGTAATCACGGTACTCCTCGGAGGCAGAACCTGTCGCAAAGTACACCGATACACAACCATCACCAAACAATGTGCAACAATATGATGCATGCATGAAACATGGCAATATGAGTGTGTTGGGCTAATGCAACTAAAACCAGAAGGGTTTGAGCAAATTTGAATCAAGGATTCAAATTTCAAATTCAAATATGACCTTTTAAAGTGCTTTTCCTTGTTCTGCTTAAAACATCAATTTAACTTGTTTGATCATGCATGAAAATAGTACAGATGGATAGAGTGGATTTTTCTGATCATTTTTCATATATAATTTGTCCAATTTGGAGTTACAGAATAAAAGTTATGAATTTTTGAAGTTTAAATTATATTCTGGAATTTCCTGATTTAAATTAAATCCAGAAATTATAGTTATTGCGCCAGCATGACGTCATCATGACGTCAGCGGTCAACTGCGGCTGGCTGAGGTCAAACCTGACGTGTGGGGCCCACACGTCAGTGACAGGGGGGTTAAACAGGGTTAAATTAATCCTAATTACTAATTAGTGGCGCTGGGGCCCACTGGTCAGTGTCAGGGGGTTAACTAACAGTGGTTAGCGCTAATGATGTCCACCTGGCCGACGGGGCCCACGCGTCAGTGACCCTGGGGGGGTCAAACCCCAGGTCGGACAAGTCAAACCCCACCGGCGACATGACGCCGGCGAGGTCCGAGACGGCGGCGTGATGCGGGATCGCGCTACAGGGCACGGGCGAGGCTGTGCTTGGGCTCGTTGGAGAGTTCTTGCTCCCGCGCATCGAACGGTGGTGGTGGCCGAGCCTGGGGTGGCCGGTACCGTCGACGGCGAGCTCGTGAGCGGCGGCCGGAGTTCGGGTGCGGTCGGAGTTGGCGTTGCAGGGTGTTTGGGGAGGCGTTGGTGCGTGCTGCGTGCTCCTAGTGAGGCGTGGAGCACGATAGTGTGCTCGGTTGGGCGCTACGGTGACCGTGGCCACGACGGCGACATCGCCGGCGGCGTGGAGCTCTCGGCCAAGGTGGGGCTAAGGCCTAGAGGTCGAAAGAGACCCGGGAAGAAGGGGGAAACGACTCGGGGGCTCACCGCGGTTGCAGTGGGCGTCGAAGCGGGCTCGGAGACGCGCTGGAGACGGCGAATTCGTCGGCGATGATGGTCGGAGCCCGAAGAGGGGAACGGCGACGTGGCGGCGATGCAGGGCTTCCGGAGGCCCGTGGAGCGGTGGGGAAGAAGAGGGGGTTGTGGCGGAGCTTCTGAGCTAGTCGGGGGAGCGAGGGGTGGCCGGAGATGGCTGCTATGGCGAACGGCGGCGACGGTGGTGTTCGGCCGTGTGAGAGAGAGAGCGAGGGAGAGGAGGGGAGAGCCGGGGGAGAGTGAGAGAGAGCAGGGGGGAGGCGTGGCGTCGTCCGGGGCATCGAGCGAGGAGGGGAGGGCAGGCAAGCAGGGAGAGAGGTGGCGTGGCGCGGTGGCGCGCGCGCGCGCCGGCCACACTCCCCTCCCTCTGTCGGGACGAAGACGACAGAGGAGGGAGACGGGCTGGGCCGCCTGCTGGCTGGGCCGGCCAGCTGGATGGGATGCACAGGGAGGAGCCCAGGTAAGCTTCTCCCTTTTATTTTTTTCTGTTTTCTAATTTCTGACATTTGTTTTGATTTAAATAATATATTAAATCATTTATTTAACTTATGCCAATTTTTGCAGGGGCTAGATATATTATTCCAGAGCTCCTTTAGAAATGGCATAATATTTGGACCATATTTCATATATATAGAAATATATTTCCAATGCAAATATTTATGCATTAATTCCAAATGCCCAAAATAAATGTCCATGAGCCACAAAAAATATTGGTTTGATTTTTATCTCTGTCCAATATTTTCAGAGAGCAACATGAGCATTTTCTTGGACCTTCTTGGAGAAATTTTTATTCGGGTCATTTTCAAAATGATTCTGAGGGTTTCACAAATCCCCATTTCAAGTTTCTGATGAAAGAGTAAACATGATGCAACACTCTAATGCATGACTAGCTAGGGTGTGACAACTCACCCCCACTCAAAAGAATCTCGTCCCGAGATTTGGGTTCCTCCGGGAAGAAGGCGGGATACTCAAGTCGAAGACGATCCTCCCTTTCCCAGGTTGCTTCATCCTCAGAATGGTGCGACCATTGTACTTTGAGGAACTTGATGTTCTGGCGTCGAGTGGTACGCTCGGCCTGATCGAGGATACGAATGGGGTACTCTCGATATGTAAGATTATCCTGGAGATCAAGCGTTTCGTGGTCCACTTCACGGATAGGATCCGAGAAGCAACGCCTGAGTTGAGAAACGTGGAAGACATCGTGGACTCTGGAGAGATGCGGAGGTAGTTCCAACTGGTAGGCAACTTCTCCTCGTTTGGCGAGAATGCGAAAAGGTCCAATGTAACGAGGAGCCAATTTGCCTTTGATACCGAAACGATGGGTTCCCTTCAGAGGGGTGACCCGAAGATAAGCCTTCTCGTCAACCTCGAAAGTCATAGCCTTATGTTTTCGGTCATATTGACTCTTTTGACGAGATTGGGCTGTTTTCAACTTTTCACGAACGATGCGAACTTGTTCTTCTGCTTCCTGAATCATATTCGGGCCAAAGAATTGTCTTTCCCCGGTCTCTGACCAGTTAAGGGGTGTTCGACACCGTCGTCCATAGAGAACTTCAAAAGGGGCTTTACCCAAGCTAGATTGATAGCTGTTGTTATAAGCGAATTCGGCAAATGGAAGGCACTTCTCCCAATCCATTCCGAATGAGATAACAGAGGCTCGAAGCATGTCTTCTAGAATCTGGTTGACGCGTTCCACTTGACCGCTCGACTGAGGGTGAAAGGCGGTGCTAAAGGAGAGACGGGTTCCCAAAGCATTTTGGAAACTTTCCCAAAATCGAGAGGTGAAAAGACTTCCTCGATCCGAGTTAATTTCCAAAGGAACACCATGGAGAGACACTATTCGGGAGATGTATAAGTCTGCCAGCTGACTAGCGGTTATACTCTCACGAACAGGTAAGAAATGGGCTACTTTGGAAAGACGATCGACCACGACGAAAATAGCATTATTCCCTCTCTTGGTCCTGGGGAAACCGGTAATGAAATCCATACCAATTTTATCCCATTTCCATTCAGGAATAGCTAAGGGTTGAAGGGTGCCAGCAGGCCGTTGGTGCTCTGCTTTTACACGACGACAAACGTCGCAATTAGCAATATACTGAGCAATTTCTCTCTTCATCCTAGTCCACCAGAACCTCTGGCGTAGGTCCTGATACATCTTAGTACTACCGGGATGAATAGTGAGAGGAGATTCATGAGCCTCCTTAAGGATCAACTGCCGTAGATGCTGGTTCTTGGGAACCACTAGACGGTTCTCAAAGTACACAACACCATGATCATTTGTGGAGAAACAACTAGCACCTCCGCTAGCAATGTTCTCCTTGATCTTAGCTATTCCCTTATCTCGCTTCTGGGCAGCAATGATTTGATCCGTAAGAGTAGGTTTCGCCACCAAGGTGGAAAGAAATCCTTGAGGAACAATGTGAAGGTTAAGCTTCCGAAATTCCTCATGGAGAAGCAGTTGACTTTGTTGTAACATCAGATTGTTACAATAAGATTTACGACTTAGCGCATCAGCCATGACGTTGGCTTTCCCTGGGGTGTAGGTTATTCCTAAGTCGAAATCTGTGATCAATTCAACCCAACGTCTTTGCCTGAGGTTCAGATCCGGTTGGGTGAAGATGTACTTCAAACTTGGGTGATCAGTGAATATTTCGCAACGATTACCGAGGAGGTAATGTCGCCAGGTCTTAAGTGCATAGACTACAGCTGCAAGCTCTAGATCATGAGTAGGATAATTCTCCTCGTGTGGGTGCAATTGCCGTGAAGCGTAGGCAATTACATCTTGCATGAGAATGCAACCTAGTCCTTGTCGCGAGGCGTCGCAGTAGATAACAAAGTCCTTAGAGAAGTCTGGCGGTACCAGTACGGGAGCAGAAGTCAGGCGTCTTTTCAGTTCCTGAAAGCTGTGCTCACATTGTGGAGTCCACTCGAACTTCTTATCTTTCTTGAGGAGTTCGGTTAGAGGTTTAGCAACCTTGGAGAAGTTCTCGACAAAGCGACGACAATAGCTCGCTAAGCCCAGAAAGCTCCGAACTTGCTTGACCGATTCAGGTGGAGTCCAATTAAGGACGGCTTGAACTCGCTCAGGGTTAACAGCAATACCTTTACCAGATATTACATGACCCAGATAGGTCACTTCTGACAACCAGAATTCACATTTAGAAAATTTGGCATAAAGGTGATGCTCTCGAAGTTTCTGCAACACTAGCCTTAGATGTTCGGCATGTTCTTCCTCGTTCTTGGAGTAGATGAGTATATCATCGAGGTAAACCACGACGAATTTATCCAAATACTCCATGAAGATTGAGTTCATTAACCGAGAAAAGGTGGCTGGAGCGTTGGTTAAACCGAAGGACATGACGGTGTACTCGTATTGGCCGTAACGAGTAACAAAGGCTGTTTTAGGGATGTCCCCGTTTCTGATTTTGATTTGATGGTAGCCCAACCTCAAATCCATCTTGGAGAAGACTGAGGATCCAGCGAGCTGATCGTACAGGTCGTTGATCCTGGGAAGTGGATATTTGTTCTTGATTGTGACCAAATTGACAGGTCGGTAATCTACAACCATCCGGTCCGTACCATCCTTCTTCTTGACGAATAGGACGGGGCAAGCCCACGGAGATGAGCTAGGTCGGATGAAACCCTTTTTCAAGGACTCATCGAGTTGTTTCTTAAGCTCGGCTAGTTCTAGGGGTGCCATCTTATATGGTCTTCTAGCAATCGGAACGGTTCCTGGAATGAGGTCTATTACGAACTCCACATCCCTGTCAGGTGGAACACCTGGCAATTCCTCTGGAAAGACATCCGGGAAGTCACGGACTACCGGCACGTCCTCAAGGTCTGGCAAAGGCTGGCGTTAAGAGAATATAATTGTCGCTTGGCTATTCGGGTCAAGACATTAACTATCTTTCCCGAAGGATGGGTGAGTTGAACAGTCCTAGAGAAGCAATCGATTTGGGCATGATGAGCCGACATCCAGTCCATACCCAGAATGATATTAATATCTGAAGATTTAAGGGCTATCAAAGACGCGAGGAAAACAAGTCTGTCGACTTGGATTTCATTTCCATAACTTACCCTAGAGGTCTGCCATCTAGAACCAGGGGTAGAAATCTCCATAGTGGATGGCATGTCACAGAATGCAACGTTATGCAAACGAGCATAACTTTCGGATATAAAAGAATGAGAGGCTCCTGTATCGAAAAGAACAGATGCCGGGTGGCAATTAACAAGAGGCGTACCAAGAACGACGTTGGGATCCTCTTGAGCTTCTTCGGCAGAGATACAGTTGACATGGCCGCGTGAAGCGGTGATCGGCTTGGCGTGGAATATTTTTCCTGTCGGCTTGCCACGGCCAACAGCTTTAGCAGATTGATTGGGGTTGGTATGGGGACACTCACGCATATAGTGACCAGATTCCCCACACTTGAAACAAGTCACGGAACTGGTACGTGGAGGAGCATTGTTAGTTGGACCCCCATAGGGCTTGGCTGGAGCAGAATGTTGAACGGGGCGAGGCGCCTGGAAGGATGGCCTCGGTGTAAACCTGGGTGGCAGGGCGGTGTTGGGTACCCACACGCGGCGCTTCTGAGGACCAGCACCGGATGAGGAACCCATGTCACGGCCATGCTTGCGTGTTGCGTCATAGTCAGTCTGACCAGTTTCGGCACTGATGGCTTTGTTGACAAGTTTCTGAAAAGTTGTGCACTCATGCAGACGGAGGTCACGGCGAAGCTCAGGACTAAGGCCCTTAAGGAACCTTGCTTGCTTCTTGGCATCGGTAGACACTTCCTCGGTTGCATATCGTGCGAGATTACCAAACTCCCTGCTGTAAGCATCCACAGAAAGTCGGCCTTGGGTGAAACTGCAAAATTCTTCACGTTTACGGTCCATGAGACCCTCTGGAATGTGATGTTCACGGAAAGCCTCGCTGAATTCAGCCCAAGTAGTGACATGGCCCGCTGGGCGCATAGCTCCATAATTCTCCCACCATAGACTGGCGGGGCCTTCAAGATGATATGCAGCAAAGGTGACCTTGTCAGCCTCCGCTACCAGCGCGGAACGCAGTTTGTGAGCGATACTGCGAAGCCAGTCATCAGCGTCGAGAGGCTCGACAGAGTGGTGGAACGTGGGTGGATGCAATTTGATAAAATCACTGAGTGACACCACGTTAGTCCTCTGATGGTGTGCTGTGTTCTGTTCAATACGCTCCAACAAATGGTTGGTCTCCCGCTTGTTTCTCTCAGCTTCCATCATAACCTCGGCTAGGGAAGGAGGATGAGGCAGATTTTCATTCCTACCTTCACTGCCTTCGGCCTGCTCTTGAGAAGCAGGATTAGCGCGCGTGTTGACCATCCTAGGTAAACAAGACAACGATTTAGTCAGGATGATAAGATTCCGACATAGGATAAAATGTAAGGAATAACTCGAAATGCAAGATGATCATCCGTATGACATGGTAGATACAGAAACTGCTTCTTTATTCCATCGTCATACACACCATACAGGGTTTAGTACAAGACCAAACAAAGTACTATTACGGTGAAAAGAGGATTACATCTCATCGGAGGCATTCCAAGCTCCTATACATTATTTTTCTACACCTCCGGAAGGAGTACAAACTAGGTCATATCCCACGAGTCACGCGGGACGATAGACGACACAGCTAGTGCGAACTAGTGATACTACTGCTAACTCAGACCGATCCGTAGTAGTCCTCGTAGAAGTCACCTCCATAGCCTGGAAGCTCAACATGATCATCCGGAAACAGACGATCTCGCGGAGCTTGTGGACCATAGGGGCTAGGATGAGGCCTTGGACCAACAAACGGTGGCCTGCGGGGACCGCGAGGTGGGGTGATGCCTCCTACATCACGCCAAACCATCACGTCTGGCAGAGCAGATCTCACAGGATAGAGATCGCGCATATCTGAATATCCAGCTTGCACCGCCGGTGCGAACCGAGTCAAAGTGGCCCAGTGGTCAGCACGGGTATTGAAGAGCTCTAGCCTTAAGGCCCGATTTTCACGGTCCTTATCCTCGAGCATCTCAGCAGTGGTGCGAGTCCGTGAATCCTCCTGAGTGGGGTCAGCATAGATAGCCTGGAGATACCCTTGCGCTCCCGGAAGTGATCCTGGCATATACCGGAAATCAGAGTCCCGAAATAACCCAGATCTGACTCGCATAATGGTCATCATAGAGTAGGCGGCGTCCTGCACAGCCATCTCAATAGTAACCCCGAGTCCATAGGAGCAGTGAAGAGGCTCGGTGGATCCAGGATAAGATGGAAATATCCTGACAGTGCAGAGATACTGGTCGCGAGTGGCCATCTGAAAGCACAATCATAATGCAAAGGCATTAGAATTTCTAGCAAAATTTCGGCAGCATGACAGCTGTAAATGCTCAAAAAGGATTTGAGACATTTGACAAAGGATTTCGTACACACTCATCATCATCATATCAAAGTTCTGAAACCATTCTGGCAACATAATGTGGTAGTAGAACTGAACTAGGCTGGTAACCATCAAACTTATAAGGTACTACTGATTAGTAACTCGTGATCCTGATAGAGAGAACAGATCCTAATTCCTTAACCCCCGGTGGAAGAATGGACTGACTCAGATCAGAAAGTCATAAGGTATAAGGAGTAAAAAGAGCCTTACGTTCCAACCCACAAACAATTTCCCTACATATAACTAAAGAATTTCTAGACTCAACATCGACCAGTTTGGCTTGGAGAACCTACAGGCAGTCCGGCTCTGATGCCAACGCTGTCAGGACCCCGACTCGATGTCACATCGATCTAGCTGGTAACACCTCATATCACTTTGCGGCCTCACGCACGGTATCCCCACGGGTGTCGTCTTACCTTTTCCCGGGACCGTTTGCGCCTTTTGGCTCACGTATATGATAGTGTCGCTAGCATCCATATGATAAAGAGCCCGGGCTGACATGACTAGTCGTAAACCCAAAGTGGCACAGACTTACAGGGACAGGCATCCATGACCCAGCTTCGAACGTGTCGGTCATCAGCAAGTGGGTCCGGGCTGTAGCACTGGGCTAGCAGGACTCCGGTAAACCGGGCTGTAGCGGGCTAACAGGACTCCGGTACTCAAAGCGTGACATTTCCCCGAAGGGACAGACACAGGAACGAAGAAGGACACATGCCGGCCAGCCTAAGTGTTCCGGAGCAGTAGCAAGCTACCATGGCTCAGCGGTAACACTAGGAGACATTTCCCGGTAAGAGAGGCTACTAAAGATAAACAACTAGATAGTCAGATCCCACACATACCAAGCATTTCAATCATACACACAATATGCTCGATATGTACAAATACAACGAAGCATCACAACATGACTCTACGACACAAGTACTTTATTTAAGGCTCAGTGAGCCATACATAACATACACAAAGGTACGGGTCTCACAACCCAACATACAAGTCATACAGTCATACAAACCAGCAGCGGAAGTAACTTGTCTGAGTACAGACAACTAGTAAAATAAAAGAGGCTTGGAAAGCCTAGCTATACTACGTGGTCCTTCACAAGCTCAGGGTCACCACCTGGGTCTTTAGCCTACTCGTTGATGTCAACGTCTACATAGAACCCATCAGAAGGGGTTGCAGCGTCTTCTGTAAAAATGTAGATTATAGCAACATGAGTACAAAGGTACTCAGCAAGACTTACATCAGATCCTACATACATGCATCGTATCAAGAAGGGTTGGTGGAGTTATTGCAGCAAGCCAGCTTTGACTCTTGGCTAGGCTATCCTACGATAATCCAACTTGAAATGGTTTTGCGCACACGAGTCCACTACTCACCACTTCAATACACTACCGAGGATCCACCTCCGTCTCCCTACGGAAGAGCCATCCTCGGCACTCACACTTATCTTGAGGCTTTTAACAGTTTCCATTTACTTGTCTATGAACTGTATAGGCAACCAAGTAGTCCTTTACCGCGGACGCGGCTATTCGAATAGATTATGATAACCCTGCAGGGGTGTACTTCTTCATACATGTTTCCACCACTTAGCGTCTGCACACGACATGTGCTCGGCAGACTTCAAGCGAAAGCCGACGTGGGTGTAGACCACGACCTACCTAAACACTTAAGCCTCTAGTCCAGGTTTATCGCCTATTCAGGTTCCATCCGCAGGGAGTCCGGCCGGGGTTTCCCATACGGCCCCGAACGATGTGAACAGGGTTCCCGAGATACCTAACGGGTATTCGGTACACCCGGCCACGTACCTACCGCATCACAGCCCACCCCTACGGTCATCGCTGTCCACGGCCTCCAGTAGGCTACAAACACCAGAAACTACTTGCAACTCCTGGACAGAGAGCTAGGGTGAATAAGAAGTCGAGCGGGGTCATATTTCAGGGCCCAATGCATGGTAGTAGCTGTATCTTAAATCACGCATACAGATCTCAGTGCTTAAGGTCGGCTTCAATGAAACAACCCACCATGTACTCCTACATGGCCTCTCATCGATACCTTTACCAAATCGTGTTCACCATACCACTCTTATTACCGACATAATCATTTCACTCTAGCCCATCACCCAGATGAACCAGACCTGACACGACTCTAAGCATAGCAGGCATAGCAAGGTAGGAACAACACATACATATGGCTCAATCAACTCCTACACATGCTAGTGGGTTTCATCTAGTTACTGTGGCAATGACAGGTCATGCAGAGGAAATGGGTTCAACTACCGTAGCACACAGCAGTTTGAATCGCGTTGTCTTAATGCAGTAAAAGAGAGCAGGAGCGAGAACATGGGATTGTATCGATATGATCAAATGGTTGGTTGCTTGCCTGATGGTTCGATGCACTGATACGGTTCTTCGTTAGGGTAATCACGGTACTCCTCGGAGGCAGAACCTGTCGCAAAGTACACCGATACACAACCATCACCAAACAATGTGCAACAATATGATGCATGCATGAAACATGGCAATATGAGTGTGTTGGGCTAATGCAACTAAAACCAGAAGGGTTTGACCAAATTTGAATCAAGGATTCAAATTTCAAATTCAAATATGACCTTTTAAAGTGCTTTTCCTTGTTCTGCTTAAAACATCAATTTAACTTGTTTGATCATGCATGAAAATAGTACAGATGGATAGAGTGGATTTTTCTGATCATTTTTCATATATAATTTGTCCAATTTGGAGTTACAGAATAAAAGTTATGAATTTTTGAAGTTTAAATTATATTCTGGAATTTCCTGATTTAAATTAAATCCAGAAATTATAGTTATTGCGCCAGCATGACGTCATCATGACGTCAGTGGTCAACTGCGGCTGGCTGAGGTCAAACCTGACGTGTGGGGCCCACACGTCAGTGACAGGGGGGTTAAACAGGGTTAAATTAATCCTAATTACTAATTAGTGGCGCTGGGGCCCACTGGTCAGTGTCAGGGGGTTAACTAACAGTGGTTAGCGCTAATGATGTCCACCTGGCCGACGGGGCCCACGCGTCAGTGACCCTGGGGGGGTCAAACCCCAGGTCGGACAAGTCAAACCCCACCGGCGACATGACGCCGGCGAGGTCCGAGACGGCGGCGTGATGCGGGATCGCGCTACAGGGCACGGGCGAGGCTGTGCTTGGGCTCGTTGGAGAGTTCTTGCTCCCGCGCGTCGAACGGTGGTGGTGGCCGAGCCTGGGGTGGCCGGTACCGTCGACGGCGAGCTCGTGAGCGGCGGCCGGAGTTCGGGTGCGGTCGGAGTTGGCGTTGCAGGGTGTTTGGGGAGGCGTTGGTGCGTGCTGCGTGCTCCTAGTGAGGCGTGGAGCACGATAGTGTGCTCGGTTGGGCGCTACGGTGACCGTGGCCACGACGGCGACATCGCCGGCGGCGTGGAGCTCTCGGCCAAGGTGGGGCTAAGGCCTAGAGGTCGAAAGAGACCCGGGAAGAAGGGGGAAACGACTCAGGGGCTCACCGCGGTTGCAGTGGGCGTCGAAGCGGGCTCGGAGACGCGCTGGAGACGGCGAATTCGTCGACGATGATGGTCGGAGCCCGAAGAGGGGAACGACGACGTGGCGGCGATGCAGGGCTTCCGGAGGCCCGTGGAGCGGTGGGGAAGAAGAGGGGGTTGTGGCGGAGCTTCTGAGCTAGTCGGGGGAGCGAGGGGTGGCCGGAGATGGCTGCTATGGCGAACGGCGGCGACGGTGGTGTTCGGCCGTGTGAGAGAGAGAGCGAGGGAGAGGAGGGGAGAGCCGGGGGAGAGTGAGAGAGAGCAGGCGGGGAGGCGTGGCGTCGTCCGGGGCATCGAGCGAGGAGGGGAGGGCAGGCAAGCAGGGAGAGAGGTGGCGTGGCGCGGTGGCGCGCGCGCGCGCCGGCCACACTCCCCTCCCTCTGTCGGGACGAAGACGACAGAGGAGGGAGACGGGCTGGGCCGCCTGCTGGCTGGGCCGGCCAGCTGGATGGGCTGCTCAGGGAGGAGCCCAGGTAAGCTTCTCCCTTTTATTTTTTTCTGTTTTCTAATTTCTGACATTTGTTTTGATTTAAATAATATATTAAATCATTTATTTAACTTATGCCAATTTTTGCAGGGGCTAGATATATTATTCCAGAGCTCCTTTAGAAATGGCATAATATTTGGACCATATTTCATATATATAGAAATATATTTCCAATGCAAATATTTATGCATTAATTCCAAATGCCCAAAATAAATGTCCATGAGCCACTAAAAATATTGGTTTGATTTTTATCTCTGTCCAATATTTTCAGAGAGCAACATGAGCATTTTCTTGGACCTTCTTGGAGAAATTTTTATTCGGGTCATTTTCAAAATGATTCTGAGGGTTTCACAAATCCCCATTTCAAGTTTCTGATGAAAGAGTAAACATGATGCAACACTCTAATGCATGACTAGCTAGGGTGTGACACAATATCAATTCTATTGGAAAAATTTCAACAATTACCACTGGAGGTTTTGAATTTCCTCTTCCTACTGTCAAGAAGAAATATGATATTCTTATTGTTGGGGATGTGCATATCCCCGTTGAGGTAACCTAGTGTTATTCCAAAATTCTCCGGTTTCATGTTATTCGAAATGAGTTTGTTAACAAGACCTGATCAACCTTGTTAGTGGATTCCTTTTGATGAGCATGAGATGGATCAATTTAGAAAACACAACTCTCTGTACCCTCTTTTTACTTTCTGTTATTTATATTAAATAAAGAAAAAATAGTATTTTCTGTCTGTTTTCTGAATTATCCATGCAATAAAAAATACCCTGAAAATAAAAGTTCTCCAAATGCCTTGAAATTTAAATATGATTTTTTCTAGAATATTTTAGGATATCTGGCACTGAGCAGGGGGAGCAGCCACGTGCCCACGAGGGTGGAGGGCACGCCCCCTACCTCGTGGACCCCACGTGGGTCCCCTCCACTTATTCTAGCCAGCACACACTCCTTCTTCCTCCCAAAAAATCACCAGCCAGCTCAAACCCGAGTTCTTTCTCATCTTGCTACCATTTTCGATCTCCTTGCTCAAATCTCCATTAACATAACTGCTTTGGGGGATTGATCTTTGGTATGTGACTCCTCCAATGGTCAATTTAGTTTTTGTTCTAGTGCTTTATTCATTGCAAATTTTTGCTGCTTAGGTGACCTTGTTCTTGAGGTTTCATGTAAAATTTATATGGCCAAAAGTAGTTTCAATGCATGATATCTCCTCTAGGCACTTGTAGGAGTAGTTGCTATCAATTTTGTTGAGTTTGGTTCACTTTTATTTTAAGTTACTAAAAATTTCAGCAATTTTTCAGAGGAAGAAATATGTTTTGGAAAATGTACCAAGGTGGTTCCTCAAGGAAGCAAGGACCCAGGCCCGCAATACGCGAGCCGGACAATGAACTACCAAGAGATGCTCAAGTGCGGCCTTGTGAATGGCCGTCAGAGGACTTCATGGTTCGGGCAGGAATTAAGGAGGAATTTGAAGCATATGTGAGTAACACCGATCTTGAGAGCTTCGTGGCAGATAAGTGCCGTCAGTACTACTACCTCACTGATTCATTTGTGAGAGGTTTAAATTTTCATCATCACGCAATTCTCAAACTGTCCTATTTGATCTTTATGATAAATCTTATACCATGGACTTAAAAGATTTTAACACTGCTTGTAAACTCCCATAGTGGGTTAATGTTAGTGAACCTCGCAAATCTGAATATAGAGATTTTCTTGCAAGTATCACTGTGGGAGAATCTAGGGAAATCACGCAAGCTACCATAGGGAGCATTCATTTTCCTGCTATACATTATTTTGCTCTCTTTATAGGAAGATGCATAAATGGTAAGGATGAGGCGTGTCACATGTGTGTTCCTGATCTGAGTGTTATCAAGAGTGTTGTATTAGGAGATAGACAATATAACTTGGGGGCCATTGTTGCACGTAGGTTGCATAATAATAGTATTGATGGAGATTTCTTTGGTGGGATTTATGCAACCCGTTTAGCTGATTTTCTTGAGATACCCATACGTGGAGATGATATGGAGTTGCCTCCTGCTTATTTAGATTATAATGCCATGGTTCGTCATCAGTTTGTTGGGAGGAACAATCAGTTCCTTCAGTACCGACTAATCTTTGACAGACAAAGCACCTATCACGTCGCTCTCCCTGCTCCTACTTTCTTTGACTTTCAGGCAAAAGGGAGATATGTTATAACTAGGGAGGAGGCGACCGAGTACGAGAGGAGGGCGGAGGCAGCTCGCCTCCAAGCTACATTTCATCAGGCAATTGCCGCTGCATCTCAGTATGACCCCAGCTACCACTTTGATCCACAGGCATAGACCAACTTAGGCCAAAAGCCTAAGCTTGGGGGAGTACGTATCTCTCACCGACATTACATTCATGTTCAAACACTCATGCCAGTTGTCGATGCTCATACTCTTTCATTGTATCATCCATGCTAGTTTATTTTCTTTTTAAGCTTTCTTCTTGTGTGTCTGAAAAACCTTAAGAAAAACCAAAAAAATAGTTGGCGATTTTAGTTGGTTTTGCTTTCCATGCCTGTAGCAGTAGTAATTAAAAGAAAACTCAAAAGATTTCTCGTTCTTCTTTTGCTTGTTGGGAGCTTTCCCGTGTAAATAGTTTTGTTTCTTTCCTTTCCTTTGGGGGTCGAGAGGAGAAGACCATAATGAAAATGTTGAGTTGCTCTTATATGCATTATTGTTGATCTAACAAAGAGCCCATATTACCTTGTCTTCTCTCTTGAATTCAATGCTTGCAGATTCCAGCTTAGTCCAATGCACGTGCACTATTATTATTATCCACACTATTCGGCCGTGCAAGTGAAAGGCAATAATGATGATTATATGATGAACTTATTGAGATGATGAAAGCTGGTATGAACTCGACCTCTCTTGTTTTTGTAAATATGACCAGTCCATCGTTCCTGATTCAGCCTATTATGAAAGAAACATATTTGCAATGACAATTAGCGATTATAGTTTCTTATGCCATGCTTAACTAGCTAGGAGTTTATAATGGTTTACCTTGCGTGCCAACATGCTATTAAAATGGTTGTGTTGCAGTATGATAACGTGGTACCCTTCTTTGAACGATTCGAGTGGCTTGACTTGGCACATGTTCACGCATGTAGTTGAAACAAAATCAACATAGCCTCTACGATATTTATGTTCAAGGTGCATTATATCCTACTCATGCTCGCATTCGGTGTTGATTAATTTTAATGCATGTTCATGACTATTGTCGCTCTCTAGCTGGTCGCTTCCCAGTCTTTTTCTAGCCTTTTGTACTAAGCGGGAATACTTCTTGTGCATCCAATTTCATAAACCCCAAAGTTATTCCATATGAGTCCACCATTACCTACCTATACACGGTATCTACCTGCCGTTCCAAGTAAATTTGTATGTGCCAAACTCTAAACCTTCAAATAAACATTCTGTTTTGTATGTGCGAATAGCTCATGTATCAACTAGGGTTGTCTGTATCCTCCATGCTAGGCGGGTTATTCTCAAGAGGAGTGGACTCTGCTCATCATTCACGAGAAAATGGCTGGTCACCGGGATGCCCAGTCCCATGCTCAAATCAAATCAAAATAATTGCAAACAAAACTCCCCCAGGATTGTTGTTAGTTGGAGGCACCTGTTGTTTCGGGCGAGCCATGGATTGATGCTTGTTGGTGGTGGGGGAGTATAAACTTTACCATTCCGCTTGGGAACCGCCTATAATGTGTGTAGCATGGAAGATATCGAGATCTCTCGGTTGTTATGTTGACAATGAAAGTATACCGCTCAAAATATTATTCATATCTATTTCAAAACCGAACTCTGGCACCTCTACAAATCCCTGCTTCCCTCTGCGAAGAGCTTATCTATTTACTTTTATGTTGAGTCATCATCCTCTTATCAAAAAGCACCAGTTGGAGAGCACCGCTGTCATTTGCATCCATTACTGTTAGTTTACATTGAGTATGACTGTGACTGGATCTCTTTTACCATGAATTACAATGTCTAGTCAGTCCTTGATCCTTAAAGGTGCTCTGCATTTACGTTTTGCGGTCTCAGAAAGGGCTAGCGAGATACCATCTTGTTATATCATATCATGATTGTTTTGAGAAAGTGTTGTCATCCGAGATTTGTTATTATTGCTCGCTAGCTGATTATGCCATTGATATGAGTAAACATGAGACCTAAATGTTATTGTGAATATGGTTAGTTCATAATCTTTGCTGAAAAATTGAATACTGGCTTTACATATTTACAACAACAAGAGCAAACAGAGTTTGTAAAAGTTTTTCTTTATCACTTTCAGTTTATCAACTAAATTGCTTGAGGACAAGCAAAGGTTTAAGCTTTGGGGAGTTGATACATCTCCTCGTATCTACTTTTCCAAACACTTTTGCCCTTGTTTTGGACTCGAACTTGCATGATTTGAATGGAACTAACCCGGACCGACGCTGTTTTCAGCAGAATTGCCATGGTGTTATTTTTGTGCAGAAATAAAAGTTCTTAGAATGACCTGAAAATCAATAGAGATTATTTTTGGAATATATAAAAAATACTAGAAGAAGAATCCATGTCAGGGGGCCCATAGCCTGTCCACGAGGGTGGGGGCGCGCCTAACCCCTAGGCGCGCCCCCCTGCCTCGTGGGCTCCGTGACGCTCCACCGACCTCAACTCCAACTCCATATATTCGTGTTCGGGGAGAACAAAATCAGAGAGAAGGATTCATCGCGTTTTATGATATGGAGCCGCCGCCAAGCCCTAAACTCTCTCGGGAGGGCTGATCTGGAGTCCGTTCGGGGCTCCGGAGAGGGGAATCCGTCGCCATCGTCATCATCAACCTTCCTCCATCACCAATTTCATGATGCTCACCGCCGTGCGTGAGTAATTCCATCATAGGCTTTCTGGACGGTGACGGTTTGGATGAGATTTATCATGTAATCGAGTTAGTTTTGTTAGGGTTTGATCCCTAGTATCCACTATGTTCTGAGATTAATGTTGCTATGACTTTGCTATGCTTAATGCTTGTCACTAGGACCCGAGTGCCATGATTTCAGATCTGAACCTACTATGTTTTCATGAATATATGTGAGTTCTTGATCCTATCTTGCAAGTCTATAGTCACCTATTACGTGTTATGATCCGTTAACCCCGAAGTGACAATAATCGGGACCATTACCAGTGATGACCGTAGTTTGAGGAGTTCATGTATTCACTATGTGTTAATGCTTTGGTCCGGTACTCTATTAAAAGGAGGCCTTAATATCCCTTAGTTTCCAATAGGACCCCGCTGCCACGGGAGGGTAGGACAAAAGATGTCATGCAAGTTCTTTTCCATAAGCATGTATGACTATATTCGGAATACATGCCTACATTACATTGATGAACTGGAGCTAGTTCTGTGTCACCCTATGTTATAACTGTTGCATGATCAATCGCATCTGACATAATTCTCCATCACCGATCCAATGCCTACGAGTTTTTCATATATTGTTTTTCGGTTATTTACTTTTCCATTGCTACTATTACAATCGCTACAAAACCCAAAAATATTACTTTGCTACCGTTACCACTATTATCATATTACTTTGCTATTAAATACCTCGCTGCAGATATTAAGTTTCCAGGTGTGGTTGAATTGACAACTCAGCTTCTAATACTTGAGAATATTCTTTGGCTCCCCTTGTGTTGAATCAATAAATTTGGGTTGAATAATCTACCCTCGAAAACTGTTGCGATCCCCTATACTTGTGGGTTATCAAACATCCACAAAAAAAGTTAATTTATATAGAAAACTCATCACAGAAAGGGAAAAAAAGCACTCAACTTACACAAGTACTGCGATATGACGAGTACTATCTAACGTCACACCCGGCTTACATATTTCATTTTGTTTTTTAAAATGTCATAATGTAAGCCGAGTGCCTGATAAAAAATTACTCGAACTACAGTTGTGGAGTTTGTTCCCATGTATTTTCAACTAGATAATACACAAGGTATGTTTTTTTTTTATTTTACCATTCTATTATTGTATTTCTCTTATCCCCCTCTCTTTCTCGCCCATTCTCTCCCGTCAATTTTCCGCTGCTCGTTATGTTCCTTCTATTTCTCGCTCTATCTCTCTTTACCACCTGTTTGCCACTTCAAAGTTGTACATTAACTTTTTTTCCTTATTACGCAACCATAGTGTACCCATGTTAGGTCCCCATGCAAAAAGAGGAGTGCTTTTGACACTTTCGCACGCGCCTTCATTTGACCTGCCGGAGGCGCACCGTCTAGTCCTCGGCTTTTCTTTGTAAGGGGCCTCTCCATATGACTTGTAGTATTTGTTTGCTTTGGGATAGGTCAGAGAATCATGGAAAACACAAAGAGAAGCCATGTCATAGTAGGAGTTGGTCGGCGGCCACAAAAGGGGGATGTTCACACTGAAGGCATGAATCGTCCTATGGGGTAATCCGGTTTGTAAAGGAGGAGCCACTTTAAAGTTGGGTGTATTGGATTTTTAGTTAGTACACAACCCTACCGTGCACATGTTAAAGATCCCATGCAAAAGGAGGAGTGGTTTCAACACTTTGATGATCCGCCCCCTCTACGGTGGGCCCGTGAGTGTCTAGCTCCTAGATTTTCTAAATAAAGTGCCACTCCATGTGCATTTACTCTTTGTTTGTCTTGTAATAGGTCATAGGATCATTCAAATCCAAAGAGAGGCCAACCCCTAGTAGAAGTTGGGTCGGCGGCTCCGTAACGACGCATGTTGACATTGAAGACATGAATCTGCCTCATGTGGGATTGTGATGCTTATAATGAGGGGCCACTTCAAAATTGTGTATTGACTTTTTCTCATAACACAACCCTTGTATACCCATGTTAGGACCCCATGCAAAGGCGTGCAGGGGGGAGGGGTAGGGTGTAACACTTCCTCGTATGATCTTATGCCGGCCCCTCTATGGCCCATCAACGTCTATCCCTATCTTTTCTTCAAAAGGGACCACCCCATGTGACAATTACTCATTTTTCTGTAATGATCATTGGATCATAGCAAACCAAGAGAGAGTTCAGGTACTAGTAGGAGTTGGGTTGGCGGCCCCGAAACCGGGGAGAATCACACTGAAGGCCTCAATTGTCCTATGAGATAGTATAGTTTATGAAGGAGGTGCCTCTTCAAATTTTTGTATTGACTTTTTAACCATAACAAAACCCTTGTACACCCATGTTAGGACCCATGAAAGTGTTCAATTTCTAACACTTACTCAAGCGATTTTGTGTGCCCCCTCTCTGGGGGGCGGGGGCAATGTGTACCTCTAGGTTTTGTTTAGAAGAGGCGACGTCATGCGACCTTTACAACACATGACCAACTGCCAAGGCTATCGGGAGTCTTTGGCGTGAGGCCTACACTGATTCTAATGAATAACTTGCACAGAAAATGAAACTCACTTTTTGTTGTTCTTGAAAAGCAGGCATTGCCCCACAGAAGACTGCCACTCCATGAGGATATGTGACGATTTATTTTATCAATCCCCACAGCCAGTTGCCAAAAGTTTACGCACACAACATGGGTGCTATAAGTTAGAAGCTAGATGAACAACATGCCACATCGCATTGGTAGACTTTTAGAATAAAAAATAGGAGTTTTATTGGCTCGTCATGGTTGTAAAATACACAACCATACAATGCTACCAATTTTGGTGTGCAAGGTTGTCTCTAGTCAAGAGTACTCTCCAATTTAAAAACCAAAGGAAAATCTTCACTCACATAAGTATTTTGAACTTCCATAATTTTTTATGCTCCAGGGGATTGGGGACACACTCAATATGCATCATGCTACATGAGTTAAAGAGTCTGTGAAGAAATTTCAAGAAAAGACATATGATTCTTATTTTGAGAGAGTGCACGTGATGAAAATTATTGATTTTAGCTGCTCTTTTTTGGGGCTTGTTCAAGTTTATTGTTTGGATTCAGAGGATACTCAGAGGCAGTATATTTACGCCTCAGCCTTTTTATGATGTTTGCTTGAATGACATAATTAAACATCAGCCATCTATATGCTTGTGGACAAATACTTGATGTTTCAAACTTATTAAAATCATAATCCAAATCAGCATAGAATCATAGTCGGTCTCTGAGGAATCAGCTCCTTGTTACACGAGGTAGCGGAGGAGGCAACAACTTCTCCCCCACAACCAAGATAAATGCCCCCAAATCGACCAATTCTCCCTCTCATAAGCATCGTGCGTCAATCACAACTTCCTCAGCATCGAGAAGCAACAAACGTTGGGCCTCTAGCAGCAAGAGAAGGGAGCCATGGTGGAAAACATGCCCCACTACATGTGCAGCGTCGAGTACTTCACGGGCCAACACCATGGCGGCAAAGACTAGTGAACTCGTATGCAAAACTCCTCCTTTACATCAAATATAGGTGAAGGAAATTACCTAGCATCCCATGGATGTAAACAATTGATAATATGTACATAACGAGAATATATGTAGATGGTTTCATGCTCCGGATATTTTCTCCTTTTCGAAAAAAGAAGAAATAAAAAATGTTCGCATGCTTCAAAACCCCATATGTTTGATATAGTGAAAGTGATAGTTGGTTTATGAGACATAAAAGATAGGTAATAAGACATTAGGGCATCATCTTATAAAAACAACTATAATAGTTTGGTTCTTCTCGTTCAATAACAAATCAGGCAAGGGAGATCCATGTTTCTCATGTCATCTAAACCTGTTCAAGCATTAGTATGTCATCCTTTATACAACCACCAAAATTCAGATTAAAAGTGCGATGAGGAGATCACGTGTCATGGAAGAACACATCCATCGTCTTGTATAGCCTGACTCCACTTAGCCTTACAGTGGCGTTGGGTCTTCTATGAACATTCTAGTCCCATTTGAAATATGGTAGTGCCTCATTTCTCTCTTAGAAAAAAACTTTTAATTTTCTATGAAATTCATGCTATGCTCAGGAAAAAACCCTACTTTCCAAACATACTAGAGAAACTGTTAGGTCCATTGTCCTTGACATGAAGTGGAGGAGAAAGAGAGACCATGCATCTCTTGGACCAATGTAGAGATGTGCCATCCTTTCACTCATGCAGACCTAGCTATTGAAAGTTGGAAAGGATGTGGCAATTTTTGGCAACTTGACATTTCACAGAAAAGGGAAAATTGCATCCACAGTAAAATAGGCTAGCACGTCAAATGCTACAACTCCGAGCGACACACATACGGCACAATTTTATAACAAAAGTAAAACAATAACTTCCGCATTATTTTGAAGGTGTATTAGTTTCGCTAGCCATCATATGAGAAATGACATTATAAATAAATTTGATTTAGGGACATGTAGCCAGAACTGATTCCAGATTGATGCTTAATTTGCATAAAAATTATCTACGATCTGGGCTCGGTCTAACCATCTTGCACCACAGGTTGGTTGGTTGCTTATTTGCTTATCTTTCACGTTTCAACCGTTAGTCTTCAGGTTCCTGCAAATAATCACAAAAGTTCAGTTGAAATTTTACAGCAGTGGACGCTAACTATTGCATGGAAAATTATATTGCTAATAAAGTATATGTGGGAGTAGTGTTGATCAGGAACAATGGTGAAATCTGGGACACAGATTGGTAGCAGCGAGCATACTCATGGCCGAAAAAACTCTCAAACTCAAGTACTCACTGTGAATAATATTTGCAAATCTTTTTGTCGAAACCATGTACAAAATACTCAGGATAAAGGCAAGGAACTGAATTATGAATCCAAAATTTGAAGCAAAATGTGGAGACTGTAACAAAGTAGCCTACAAGCTCGCTTATTTAGCAAAAATGTATAGATATTGTTATTTTCTGCCTCGAATCGCCTCCATATGTTTTTTGCTACTCTTAACGATCTTAATGATTCTACAATAAAGTTTGTTCTTCTTCTAAAACCCTTACATGTGAGGATCGGAAGTCGTCCCATGGCGGTTCGATTTAATAAACTAATCTGAGCTTAAACTAATAAAAAGGAATTGTCAATGCGGCAATCAAGTTTGCGTTGCATTTATTTCTATTGTAGGTGGGATACAACATGAATGATATAATCTGTTCATTGTAGCATAACTTTGTTCTTTTGTCGTTATGTGGCAAACAAGCCAAAATATCTAGGAGGGCATGCAAACCGTAAATATAAATCACTTGAAAGCACATGGATCGAGTATCTAACCAAATATTTTCAGTCCACAAATTTTGTTCAAAGTACTTATGACCACAATGGTCACAAACTGAATAAACATCAAATAAGAAAATATGACATATGTGATGGTAAACCAAACACACGGAGATTTCTAAAACCAATAAACCCGATGGCAAGATATGTAACACCATGGACCGAGTAACACGAGAATGATGTCGATCCTTAAATACGTAGTACACAAAGGGTAGCAAACTGAATAACGGCCCATCCACGTTTGACCATGAACCAGATATGCAGGATCTCTAGAATCTATCTATAAACACTATAGGGTAAAAGCATCGCAGAAAAAACAATATGTAATAACCTGCACACACGTACCTTATGTCCAACAATTCGGTTGGATCCAGCAAAGAGCCCCTGAACCCAAAATCTTCTTTGAACAAGGCTGGAATTCCGATGTCCCATTCGCGATGTCAATGATCTCCCACTCAAACTGATCACGGTCCGAGCTAAAGGCTAGACAGTAGGCGGCATTCCTCTTGAACCCGGAGACACTTACTGCTCCACCGTAGCCTGCTGGCGTGAAATTACTTGACAAGAACAATGTCAGATCACCGGCGTTCTCCACCCTTGTCCAACTCAGCGTCGCTGTGAAGACATTGCTCTTGTATACCTGCCAAAGGTAGGTGGAATCCTGAAACATTGTGCCGACGACGAACAGCTCGCCATTGACCTCCATATAATGGCGGCGATATATTGGAGCCGGAGACAACGGCACCGATGTAGCCGTTGCAGCTGCACCCGCAACGTCACAGATGTTGAACATTCCGGAACATTCGTCGTCGATCGCCAGGAACCTGCTGCCATGGAGATGAACGAGCAAGGTAACGCAGTCAAGGTCGGTGTCAAGCAAGCTCCACGCCGCGTCAATGCCCACGCGACAGAACGCGACGGTGCTCGAGCCATGGAGCGCCGCCATCGCCACACAGTCGCCGGAGCCAGGCGAGGAGGAGGAGAGCACGATCTGGCTGAAGACCGAGCTCATCTTTTTTTGACAGAACATTGTGCTTTTCTTCAGCTCGTCTAGCTTGATGACGTCGCCGTCAGCAAGAAGGATGACGGTCTGGATCCCATCGAGCATCGTCGCTTGACTAAAGGAGGCCACCACGACGTGCTCGTCCGCCGGCGGGAGCTCGACGGTGGTGTCCGTGAGCGGGTTGAGAAGCGTCAATGACGCGGCCTCGTCGTCCACGAGGGCTAGCCAACCGCGTGACGAGCCGAGCATGGCGTTGCCGCGCAACGACGGGAGGTTCCTGGTGAATGTCGTCTCCCCGCCGTCTGCCACGGTGTAGAAGGTGACCGGGCAATCCGGCGAGTCGCGGTTGTAGGGCAGCATCAGCAACGGCCCTATGTACCTGGCGAACGGCAGCACAGCGCGCCAGGCCGTGCAGATGGACCTGAACTGGAGGGCGTGGCGGCACGACGGGAGCATCTTGCCGATGCGCTCCAGGAGCTCCTCCGGCAGAGTGCTCCAGTCCGGATCCTCCTCCTCCAGAAGAACAGGTCTGGGGCTCGGGCAGGGTGGCGGGGGCGACATGGTGGTCGTTGTGGAGAGGAACAGAGAAGCCATGGAATGGATGGGGATGGAATTGATGAGAGACCGTGCTAGAGGAGGATGAACAAATCCAAGCGGCTCAGCAGGCGATGAGGAGGAGATGGGGCTCGCGATTAATCCAGGAGCAAAGCAATACAAGGAAGGCATTCAATTCACCTTGCTGTCAACGCGGCAGAGCTCTCTGGCTCGCGTTTCTTGCCTTTTTTGCTAAAGCATGGAGTGTGCCATGCAAAAGAACGAGCGTGCGTTTACATAGGCAAAATAATTTTCCTTGTTCATTTCTTCTTTTGCTGGGATGAATCGTTCATTTTCTTGGTCACATTTTTACACTCAAAAATCATCTCCGCAAATAAACAATTTGCTTGTGGTGGCGATGATATTATTATTGCAGGTCCATGGTGAATTTTGGTTTTATATGAACTCTATGTGATTGTCAATAAATACTAAAATTTTGGAATTAAAGTTACAAAAGAAAATACATAGGTCAGATTTAAGAATGCAAATTTATTATATATACATAATCGAAATAATATTTGAGCATAATTATTAGATGGATGTATAGTATAAATCTAATGAATTTTGGAGTAAAATTACAGAAAATTTATGAATTTGTCATGTATAGGAATTTCAAGTGAAGTCTATAAACAACTAAATTTTAGAGTTAGTTTTATATATTTTACTCAAAATGCAAGTATAACAAAATCACAAATAATTTTTTTATTTTTTATTTTTTGGTATTAAAGTGATGCCCGGAATATTTATGTGACAAAAACGTTTGGTCCTTGGTGCTGCTGGCTGTTTTTCACACTCACGCAGTTGCCCTTTTCTTAAAAGTCCAAGTTACATTACTCACTAAACTAGTGTAATGCTCTTGAGAAATTATTTAGACGCAAGAAAATATCATTTGTATTTTCTAATCCTAATTCCGATATCGTTTGTATTTTTATATGTCCAAGCCAATTCTGGAAAAGTGGAACTTGCACTTTTCCCGCAAAGAGTGGATATTTCATGCCCCAAGCTTGGGTGCCCCCTATGATCGGTGTATATTAGTTTTCACCTTTGTCCACACTGACTCGACATACTACATCCGACGTTGGTCTCACCAGCATTGCCATATTCGCACAGTCATCGGAATCACGCAATGGGAGCTTCAGGACGATGTGCAAAGGTGGTTGCATGCCAGATGGATCGGAACTGGAGGGCGTGGCGGTGCGATGGGAGCATCTTGCCGATATGCTCAAGGCACACCTGCGGCAGATTGCTCCAATCCGAACCCTCCTCCTCCAGAAGAACAAGTCTAGGGCTCCGGCGGGGTGGAGGAGGCGAGATGGTGGTCGTCCGGGAGAGGAACAGAGAAGCCATGAAATGGATTGGGAAGGAATGGATGGGAGACCGTGCTAGAGGAGGATGAACAGATCCAAGTGAGCCAACAGACGATATGGAGGAGAGGGGGGCCGCGATTGATCCAGGAGCAAAGCAATACAAGGAAGGCATTCAATGCACCTTGCTGTCAACGCAACAGAGCTCTCTGGCTCGTGTTTCTTGCCTTTATGTTGCTAAAGGCTAGAGCTAGAGATATCCCATGTAAAAACACGTGTGATTATTACATTTTTGGACTCGTGACAATTGTGAAACATCATCTTCGCAAAAAAAGAAATTTGTTCGTGTGGTGGGGACGATATAATTATTGCAGGTCCGTGGTGAATTTTGGTTTAATATGTATGAACTCCATGTGATGTCAATAAATACTAATGTTTTGGAATGAATGCTACAAAAATACATATGTCTTACTATTTAAGAATGCAAATCTATTATATACGCAAAATCAAAATAATAATTGAGCATAATTCTTAGGTGCATATATAGTACCAGTCTATTTTATTTACGAACTTTTGAGTCAAATTAGAACAAATTTATAAATCTGTCCTATATAGGAATCTAATGTGAAGTCTATAAACAACTAAATTTCAGAGTTAGTTGTATATCCTGAACTTAAAAATGGAAGTATAACAAAATATGAAAGAATTTTTTTATCTGTTTGGATATTTCAGTGAGGCCCGTAATATTTATGTGATAAGAATGTTGGTCCTTGGTGCAGCTGGTAGTTTTTCACACTCAAGCAATTGCCTTTTTCTTAAAAGTGCAAGTTACATATTTTTCACTTAACTAATCTGATGCTCTTTGGAGATAAATTAAATAATATTAAATATCTTTTGTGTTTTCTATTCCTACTTCTCAAATCGTTCACATTTTCTTTTCTCTAAGTCAATTTTAAAAAGTGGAACTTGAACTTTTTCTGCAAAGAGTGGAGATTTCGTGCCCCATGGTTGGTTGCTTCCTATGATCGGGCTATAGTAGTTTCCACCTCTGTCCACTCTGACACGGCGGACTATAACCGACGGCGGTCTCACGATCATATCCATCCCCACACGATCGGCGGAGTCGCGCAACGGGAGCTTCAGGCCGAGGTGATGCACCAGATTGGTGATGCACTTGCAACCTCGCTTGGAGGCTCGGAAGCGCCCCTTAACACCTTATTTAGCAAAACATTTGCTTATTTTATTCAACAAATCTGAGTTGTACTCCATCCTGAACCAAACACCGACTTCCCACCCTTGTCGAACTGCAGAAACCAGGGGAAAAAACCTAGCCCCCCTAAACCACCGCCCACTACTCTTCCCCATGA
>NC_041388.1:562128376-562142314 GCF_002162155.2 Triticum dicoccoides | reverse complement strand
CTGTCATGGATCTTGCCACTGCACGAGGACCTGATCGAGTCGTGCCTCCCACCGTCATGGATCTTGCCACTCCTCTCTGCCTTACTGCCTTACATGCATCGACACGTCCCGGTTGCACGCTTTCGCACCCAGCTTGCACTGATCCCATCCCGTGCAACTCCCGTGATGGACTGCCACTACATCAAAGCTAGTTGCTTGAAGCCGACACCACCTGCCCCCTGATTTGCTACGAGATCGACCGGCACCCCAACCACCCCATCACCCTGCCTTGACCCGCATAGCAGCCAGCCACCCCCACCCCTCTGGCTTCCCCTCCGGACAGTGGAGCTACCACCACTCTGCCTTCCTCTTCATCTAGAGCGATGCCCCAGCCCTCCGCTTTCCTCTCCATGAAACGGCGCAGCTCGCCTGAACAACCCCCGGCGGTCTCTCCTCCCCCATCCACAAATCATCGGGACCACAACTATGCTCTTTGGTTTTCCCCTGTTTTGTTCTTGGTTGTGGAGTGAGGGGAAGAGAGCGCCATGGTAAAGTAGGGAGGGCCATGTTGCCATTGCAGACTCACAAGTGAGCTCCTCTTCTTGAAAAAATCTAAATTTCCCCTTTTTCTCTGTTTGTGTCTCTGCGAGTTATGCATCTGGGAAGCAGATTAAATCCCTTAGAACTGGAGTTCCAAATCTTTCTTCTTGGTCGAGGGTTATGTCGGTTTGTTTCTGGCGAATAATATTTGAGATTCATCGAATTCTCCCAACTCTGGCGATTCAAGGAAACTCCACACCTATTTCAGGCCTTTCTGGTTGAAATACAATTTTAAAGAGAGATGACACATTCAGACACAGACTTGTGTGTTGACCATGGTGGGCATATGTTTCCTACATAAATATTTGTTATTATAGTTACTATAGACTTGCCAATAAAAATATAAACTTGCTGCAGTTACTGAAAATGCTTAATGTCAGATGTAGCACTGAAGTTGATTCTCTGCCACCCCGTGTCACTGAAACTCAGCAGCAACCATGGAGAAAGCTACTCAACTTTACTCATTGTCTTCATTTGCTAGAGCTCATTTTGTAGGAAAGATACTTGCTTGTAGTATGTACTAACACTTGAGAACAAACAATACCTGAAAGAAATATGCAATTTGACTAGGTATGTGATCCGCTTGTTTATATATCTATTTAGTGCCTCCAAATTGGAAATTTGTGAACATTATGCCTATATCTAGAGTGAAAGATGGTGGCCATCAGACATTGTTTGCGTCAAATATGAAATATGTTCAGGTCAGTCCATTGTGGAGCAAACATTGCGGGGCTCATGACAGATTATGTATACTTCACCGAGCATCTGCATGGCCATCAAGAGGACCGAGACCATAAGTTAGACTTATCCGACCTAGCCAAAGCCAATGGCAGGTTAGAGTTGTTCACTTATAGGAAAAAGGTCCATGGTTTTTGGAGGCTCCTTTGGGATTGAGCCAAAACTGAATCTAAGGACGTACAAGGTACATCACTGTCCTATTACATCTTTTATGTTCTTTCCTGTCGTGTCTCGGTGGGTTTATTAGATTCTAGAAATTAGACTGTCTATCTCACTATTCCATGCTAGTTTTTGTTGTATCTAGGCTTTACATATTCTGCAAAATCTTGATGTATGTGTTTGCGACAAATATTAGATGTCATATTTTTAGGGTCGACCATTAGTTGATCAATGGTCAAAGTGAGAACAAAATTAAGACGCCATATATATTTGGCGGGCAGGTACAGTCGTTATGATTTTGCATCCTCTAGATAGGTTTTATAGCTTATGAAAAAACCCCAACATGTCATTTTCATGATGACGGGTAGCAAAAAAAGGGTAGATATGTCATACTCTGTGGATAAGCAGTTATCTGATTTTCAACAGTACTGGTTATTAGTCCACTAATTTTTGTTACAATTGTTAATTTTCTAGTTACCAAATCCATTTTTGGTAATGGGCAAGGGAGTTGTAGAATTTGGTAACCTAGTCTTTTGAGCGTGAACTACAATTTTCTGTTTTCACCAATCAACCCAAGCTACCAAAATTTGATAGGGCAGCCTGAAACCTTGCATTATGCATGTATTTGATCTTTACTTCCATTAGGTTAATTAAACATGTGAATCCTTGAGATGGCGAGGAAGCAAGAGGTAGTCGATAGTTTTTCGGTCCAAAAGGTCATTACGAGTAGAAAAAACATGATTTTCAATTAAATCCGTAGAATCTAAAGAGCAATCCAGATGGAGATGTCATTTTATTGAGTTCGTAGAAGTTTATTTTTGGCCCATGGAAATTGTACCAAGTTTATTTTACAACCTTCTACTTATTGTGAAGATTTCCACCGATTAGTCATGTTTTGCACATGGCGTTGTTGTGTTTTGTTTAAAGGTGCATACATGCAGATTTTTCATAGTACTTCCAATTTTTTGGCTAATCGAGGACAAGTTCATGGAACCAGATGCATATGAACTTGGCGTATGTGCCTATAAATTTTATTTGATACATATATTTTAATATGTGGTACATACACTTTTTTCTTTTGGTGTAATATATGGTACATACACAAAAGGGTAAATATGTGGATGTAAAAATAGTGTGGAATTCGATACTACAATTACACAAATTGTCTATTTATAGCTCAGATGTTAAAGTATTATTTCTAAATAAAACATTACACATAAGTATAATACATACGCACACATGTAAAACTGTTGCAGGAAATGTTTTTACCCAATGTTTCATTATTTGTGACTCTGATTACCCCATAAGGGAAATGATTTCATCTTATCCAATTTAACCACAAATCTGTCGGGTTTTTTATATTTTTTGTTTTGTTTGCACGTACTACCAAGACGGTCCCAGATGCCGCTAAACATTTTCCCGGACATTAATATATTTTTACGTATAGATGCATGCAAATGTGATATATGTGCCTATAAAACTGTATTCTATACACACATTTCAATATGTGGTACATACACTCTCTTTTTTCTTCCGGGTAATGTGTGGTATATACACAAAAAGGATAAATATGTGGATCTAAAAAGAGCATACTATTTAATATTTCACATACCCATATGTGTGCTTCTTGTATTGCCCATATATTGGAGTACTATTTGTTGATAGAACATTCGTACATTACATAGAATACACCCTTGCACATGTCGAACCGTGCACTGGAGTACTACTACTATTACCACTGCATGAAGGAGAAGATCAGCAGACGTCGTTTCATTGGTAAACCCTATTGGACTCCTTGTTTCCTTGGTTACTTGCAGAGAAGAAGAGCAACAAACGTCGTTTCGTTGGTAAACCTTATTGAATGCTCACTGCATGATGTAGTGGTTGTTCAGCACAGGTCCGGAGCGAAAGAAGGTAAGATGGGCGGTCCATATAACATGTTGTTCATTCATCACATCTCAGTTCTAAGAACTTCCTACAAGGTTCCTGACCAATTTTTTCTTTTTTATTTTTCCTTTGCAGGATTATTTCAGGTTTTTTTCCTTTTTATCTTTCTGTTTGTTTTTTTACAAAGAATAAAAATGTTTAAAATGTGCAAAATATGTTCAATCTTTTCAGAAAGTTTAAAATTTGAAAAATTGTTCTCACTTTCAAAACTTTATTTAAAACATTTCAAAAAATTGGAAATTTTGATTTTTTAAATAAATTTGAAAAAATTGTCCCATTGTTTTAAAAATGAACATTTTAAAAATCGCAAATTTAGATTTTTCCAAAAATTGTTCAATATTTTGAAATTTTGTTCTCGCTTTTCAAAAATGATCTCAAGGATTTGTGAAAATATTCTTGACATAAAAAATATGATAGAATTTCAAGAAAATTAAAATATGTACTCATTTTCAATAAATTTCCTCAAATTTTAGAAAAACTCAAATAAAATAAAATTATGTTTTCCTGTTTTTTGAAAAAATTAATGAAGACAAAAATAAATGGCCACTACAGTAACTGTGCTGCTACAATGCGCCAATGGTACGGCTTCTGCCCTGTTAGCACACATGGTGTCATGCTGCTGGAAATGGGTGCAGATCAGCCACCACCACTGGAGGTGTCTGCCAAGCTTAATATGGATATCTCCATGTGTGTGCATTGCATGCACCTGGTGGACAATTGTGGGGAGCTAATGCTGGTGCATCATAAAAAAATCCACAAGGAACAATTATTACTAGGAATAACAGCAATAGATGGAGGTGGAAGTGCAACACGTATTGAGTGGATTTGCACACCGGGACACTATTTCACGTTTAAGAGCTTTGGTGGCGTAGGACGTGTGTTGTCAATGGGCATGTATTGCTCTCTGTCTATGCCTCTAGAGAGTTTCCCCACCGGCTCTATTTGTGTACTTTACCATGGTTTATATGACATTTGTAAGGAAATAAATTTTCTAGTAAGTGACTCCTTCCCTCCTTCGCCTAATTGGACCTCGAGAAGATGCCGTACTTGGTCTTCATCAGAAACAAACAACATGAAGTTTATGTTATTAGTGGAGATTCGTTATTATTGCATATTGCAAATTATGGTAAGGTTAGTGTTCAGTATCACTTGACTTTGTTATGTCAAAATTGGGAACTACTGCTTATCATGTTAGGACCTCTTTTGAGTCACTTATAGGATATTAGTATGCTTAATGATCACTCAAGCTTGGAGACAACTAATTGGGAAAAATACGCTTAATGTTTGCAGGCCGCTTCTACCCTGTTACCACACATGGTGTCACACGGTGCTGAAAATGGGTGCAGATCAGCCACTTCCACTGGAGGTAACTGCCAAGCTAGATCTGGATATCGTCATGTGTGTGGATTGCATGCACCTCGTGCACAATTGTGGGGAGCTAATGTTGGTGCACCATCAAAAATTCTATAAGGAACATTTGTTACTAGGAATAACATCAATACGTGGAGGTGGAAGTGCAACACGTATTGAGTGGATTCGGACACCGGGATGCTATTTTATGTTCAAGATGTTCGATAGCGTAGGGCACATGTTGTTAATGGGCATGTATTGCTCTCTGTCTATGCCGACGTTGGGTTGGTGCCACGACAACATATGCTTATTGATAGTCTATCCATTTGCAATAATGTCGAGTATAGGAGCTATCCCATTTCCATGATGTTTAGAATCCATGGATACCCAACGTGTACTTAAAAACATATATTAATTAATCCAAAGAAATGTCCTTATAGTCATTCATTATAGCATACACCACGCAGGGTTGAACAGAATAGACAAGAATCCCATCAGACGTAGTACTAAAGCTAAACTTACCAATCTCATTTGCCATCCCATTGGCAATCTGATTTATCTTTGAAATATTAAAATTTTGGATCATCTTGGAGATACTCAGAGCCTCAGTCATCAGATCAACTAGAGGAGACTTGTAAAGTTTCTCATTTGCAAGAAACAAATGTACGAAAGCACAACCAGTCTCTAAAATAATTGATTGGTGAAGGGTGATACCTATGTGAGTCCTGCGAGGCAGGCACAGAGCTCAGCTTCATTCACACTAGTACACTGCTTAATAAAATCCCATGAAGAAACAATAAGTTCTCCCGAAGAATTACGAGCTACAACCCCTACACTGGCTGCATTAGTACTCTTCACAAAACTAGCCTCAACATTGATCTTGATATGGTAATTAGGGGGAGGTATCCCACACCATATGATCTTTTAACGGTGCATAATCAGCTACAACACCGATCAGCTTCTCCTTACATTTGTTGTTAACGTCCAATTCAATGGTGTCGTGATTGGACGTGAAAGTGGCCCAATAATTGTCCAAATAATGAGTAGAGGCATTAACAGATTGTTTCCCCTTCCCAAAAAATAAATCATTTCTCAAATGCCATGCTCGCCAGAAAAGAAACAAGATTTGCTCCCTCTGGTGCAAGTTCAATTGAGCCGGCAAAATAAATAACTAATCTGGCCCCGAGCACCTGAAGAAAACTTCATCTGAAATATTCCACAACTCTCTGAAGGCCAGTCATAGAGCACGAGCTTTAGAACAATTCACCAGAACATAAAAAGTGTCTTCGTCTTCTACACCACAAATAGAACCATACCTGAATCAGTTTGATGGTGCTTAACTCTATTCATCTGGACCGCCAAGCTATTCGTTACAGCTCGCCATGCAAAAATCTTGATCTTCTGAGGGATATTAGCCTTCCAAATTAACCCCCAAATACCCCTTTCCCCCCTCTGGTTCACCGCCAAATTGCCCAACAGTATCCTGACTATCCTTCAATTTAATCGCAAAATTGTACGCACTTTTAACAGGAAATATACCATTCTTCTCATGGTGCCACGCAACAAAATCTCCATCCCTAGAGGCCTGAATATGAATCTTAAGAATTTCCTCCACATCATGTGCATAGAAAAGATACTTAATCAAAATTTTCATCCCAACACTTATCTCCGCTCATGAATAAATCAAATACCCAATTATCCTTCCAAATATTAATACTAGATCAATCGTAGACCCGCCAAATAATCCCCTTCTTAAGAAGTTCCAGACCAAGTGTAATACCTTGCCAAGTCACTGAAGTAGCATGCGGAAACATCGTATCCAGAATATGTCCCTGAGGATAATACTTTGTCTTCATCAACTTCGCACACAACGAGTACAGATAAACCAACAACCTTGCCAGCGTGTACTATTTTATCCCATTTGGTTAGCTATAGTTCTGTTCAGATCACTATTCATGTTTTGCACACGCCATTGTTGTATTTCTTTTAAAGGTGCATACATGCAGATTTGCATGCATGGAAGTGTGTGTTGCACAGTCTCTCGCATTACTTCCATTTGGGAACATGTTTAGTTAAAATATAAAATATATGTTTGTACTTTACCATGGTTTAAATGACATTTGTAAGTAAATAAATTTTCAGGTAAGTGACTCTTTCCTGCCTTCTCCTAATTCAACTTTGAGAAGATGCCTAACTTGGTGCTCATCACACACGAACACCATGAAGTTGATGTTGTTAGTACCACTTTCTTATTATTGCATTTTGTAAAAAAAAAAATCTCAGTAACTTTCTGTGGTTAGGTCAGTAGTCAGTCTCACTTGACTCTGTTATGCCAAAATTGGGACTTCCACAAGATCATGCGGTTTCCATTGTTTTGAATGAACTGGCTTTCTTGATCATATTTTCTTATCGTTTTAGGACCTCTTTTGAATCACTTATATGATATTAGTACAGAAATATGCCATTCCCTAGTTCACAGATTTTGCCCACACTTGAAAGGAAGCCGTGTGATTTTTAGGTGTTAGTTTCTTTGTTTTGCTCGTATGACAGAATTACTGTGTACTTCGCAAATTTTAGTGTGTAAGGAAGATGCAAGCAAATGTATACTTCCATTAATCTTGTTTGGAACTTCACTTCCAGTGTTCAACTTTATTCATTCCCACAACCTAGTAGCTTACGGGGCCAAGTATTTATTAATCACAAAGCGGAAGCAGGCAACACATGATATTATAGGAGGAGATCAGATGACCGCTTCCTAGCTGTCAACATTTTTAAAACTAGTAAAATCTAGTTGTCGGAAAAATAACATGGATAAAGTATGTTTTTTAGACCTAAGAAATAGGTGCTCGGCTTTGAAATTAATAAAGCCCAAAGCGAAGCAACAAGGAACATCAAGGTTTGTGCCGAGGACATCGATCAGCTTATACAATAATAAACATACAGAAAACATAAGGCAAAGCGTGGGCTAGCATCGGTGTGGTTTTGCAGGTGCATGGGCGTCTCCAAGCAGCCCCGTGTGTGACACGAGCACAACCTGATATATCCTTCCGTTTGGTCTGCAAAATCGGGATTTTTTTTCTTTTTCCTTTCTTTTTATTTTGTTCAAATTCCAGGAAATGTTCAAAAAATTGCAAGAAATTAACATTTTTTTAAAAAGTCCATAATTAGCAAAAAAATGTTCGCACTTACAGAACTTGTTACATTCCAAAATATGTTCGAAATTTTTAAAAATGTATGATTTAAAAAATATTTTTTAATTATAGGTAATTTTTGGATTTCTTTTAGTTCTGTGAAAAAAAATACTCGCATTTTCAAAATATACTGGGTAATCTGAAAATGTGTTCGCTTTTAAAATGTTCTATATTTTGAAAAAAATAAGTGCTTTTCGTAAAATGACACATTAAAAAATTGTTCCCAAATATATAATATGTTCACATTAAAAAAATAGTTTTCCTGCTTTTTGAGAAAATGAACGAAAATAAAAAGCGGCTGCTAATGTAGTCATGCCGCTACAATGCGCCAATGAGATGGCCCAGTAGAGGAGTTCTGGTCACCACTTGCTAATTGTCAATATTTCTAAAACAAAATAAACTTAGTTGTCCAGAAAATAACATGGATCAAGTAAGTTTTTTAGACCAAGGAACTTGGTGCTCGGCTTTGACATTAATAAAGCATGAAGGTATCCAAAAAGGTACATCAAGGGTTTGTGCTGAGAACATCATCAAGGGTTTGTAAAGAACATCCACACAAAATAGAGGACTAGCTAAAAGAGTAGAAGATACAAAGCATAGGCTAGCTTCCTGGTGGTTTTGTAGCTGCATGGATTTCTCTAAGCAGCCCCATCTGTTGCACGAGCACAGCCTAATATCCTTCCGTTTGGTGTGCACCTTCCACACGTCTGCAAAAAAGATGGCAATTTTGAAGATAGAATCAGTCGGGTGATTAGATAACATAATTAGATTGATTTTATAGTGCATTTGTATCAGACGTTCCATAAAGCCTAGCAAGAGGTCTCAAGGAAAAATCAAATGATGGCCTAGGCTGCATAGCCCTTATAGCGAAGAATATAGAAACCCTGAATAGTTTTCCATGGCCTAGGCAGCATGGAATAACCTGTAGACACGTACCTTATTTCCAATGATTGTGTTGAATCCAGCAAAGAGTCCCAGCTGAATCCTGAATCTTTCCGTGGAAAGGCTGGAACTCGCACGTCCCATTGGTGATGTCAATGATCTTTAACTCTAACTGATTACGGTACACGTTATAGTCCATGCAGTAGATCGAGTTCTCCTTGAACCCGGAGACGCTTGCTGCTCCTTCACTGTCGCCCTTGGTGAAATTAGTCGACACTAACAGTGTCACTCCGGGGAAGTTCTTCACCCTGATCCACTTCGGCCTCTTAGCGAAGATATTGCTCTTGTAGACCCGGCAGAGGTTGGTGCAGCCCGGCACTTTGGAGGCGACGAGGTACAGCTCGCCATTCACTTGCATATACTTGCAGGCCCAATCCGATTTCTTTTTGGGAGCTGCATGCAAAGATCGAATCCACGTCGCCGTGGGAGCTGCGCCGGCAACGTCGCAGATAGAGATCGCTCCCACTACCGCCACTTCCGGGGAGACAAACCTGCCGTTATGCCCGTTGAAGATCGCCAGGAACCTGCTGCCGCCGAAGTGAACCACGGACGTGACGCAGCTTTTTGGCCCGTTGGTGTCGAGCAACGTCCATGCAACATCGACGCCCACGCGGCAGAACGCGACGGTGCTCGACTCCGCTAGCGCCGCCATCGCCACGCAGTCTCCGGAGCCGGGCGAGGACGAGGAGAGCACAATCTCGCGGAAGATCTCACTCTTCTTCATCTCTTCTAGCCTGACCCACTCGTGTTGGCCGCGGCAGGCAGGAAGGATGACCCAGTTGCCGTCCGGAAACGTGTAATGCCTACAGGAGGCCGCCAGGACGCGCTCGTCGGCAGGCGGGAGCTCGACCGTGGCGCCGGTCAGCGGGTTGAGCAGTGTCACGCACCCGGCCTCGTCGACCAGCGCCAGCCACCCACGCAATGAGTCGCACAGTGTCTTGCCTCGCGGAAGGTTCCTCGTCAAGGTCGTCTCCCCGCCGTCTGCCGCTGTGAAGAAGGTGACGGCGATGCCCGGTGAGTTGGGGCAGAAGGGCAGCATCATCAGCATCGGCGCCAAGTACTTGGTGAACGGCAGCGCGGCGCGCCATCCCGGGCACATGGACCGCAACTTGAAGGCGTCGCGCCGCGAGTGGAGCATCTTGCCGATGTGCTCCAGGAGCTCCTCCGGCAGACTGCTCCAGTCCCGATACTCGTCCAGAAGAACAGGTCTGGGGCTTGGTGGACGAGCCGGCGACGCCATGGTCGTCGTCGGTGTTGTCATCGAGAGGAGTCGGCACGCCATATGGATGGAGATGGATTGGATCGGCTGCAAGAGTAGATAGATTTCAACGTATGTACATGAGATGAGAAGATGCAGATGGATCGATCTTGGAGGAGCTGATGGTAAAATATATTGGCAAGAAGTTTGCAGCAAACTGGAAAGTTTTCACGGGCAAGAGAGGAAGAGGAATGCATTAAAACGTTCCTAGCTGTTCTGCTCTGGCGAGCGTGAGTGAACGCGCTCGCATTTTCTTCTTCCTATAAATTTGAGTTGTGTGTTTCTTACCTCTTTTGTTGCGTTTTTTTGTCTGTTTTTTTTTCTCAGTCGACCTAGATATGTTTAAATTAAATTGAGTGTTTTTTAGGGGTAAATTAAATTGACTCTTGAAAATACAATTTCCATCATTTCCTCCAAAGTCCACTTTTCACTTAATGGGTGTTGCATTTTTACAAATTTACTGCTTGGACATGATTTTTAGGACTAGCACAACAATTG
The DNA here is from genome assembly GCF_002162155.2 of Triticum dicoccoides. NCBI lineage: Eukaryota > Viridiplantae > Streptophyta > Magnoliopsida > Poales > Poaceae > Triticum > Triticum dicoccoides. Next base: position 562,131,652 of record NC_041388.1, on the reverse strand, counting down.
TTTTAAACACGGGCGTTTCCACGAGAATAATGTCTCCATCGTGCGTGTAAGAAGTTTTTGACTAAACTTTGGCGGGCTCTATATTAGTAAGTTGCCTAAAATTGCAACATGTGTTAAGTCTTATTCCATTTGAGAATGAAGAGGATTCCAGGCGCAACACCATGCGAGAGACGGCAACGAGCACCAATGAGGTGTTTCAACCACAGCGAGGCCAAGCCAGGACCTTGCCAGAGACGGGGCATCATCGGTGGAGGCGAGGAAGCAGGTAAACCGTGAAGGTGGGTGGGGGGCTTTAGCTCTGACCGCCACTCGAATTAGTTAGCTTCCTCGCCGGAGGCAGGGACGTCGCGGCAAGCGACAACGAGGAGCAGTGTTGCAACTGGAGGAGAGCTAGGGAAGCATGTCAGAGGGAGCGGTTGGAACAGGAAGAAGTTTCTCCAATTCGGATGGGGATTAGGGCTAGATAAAGAAGATGAAGGAGAGCAAACTAACTTAGTTAAAAAAAAGTTAAACGACCGTCAAATTCTTTGGGGTTTCAACAAACATCCTCCCAGGGTCACGGCGATGTTATTTTTCCATAAAAGGCATCCGGTTCCAATCCCATTTCAGTGTTGCTTGCTTGGGCGTGTCTTCATAAGATAAGCATCAACCGTTGACTTCTCGGACAATCCCTTATTTTGAGGCTTTGCGGCAAGTGAGTTCCAGCATGCTACTGACTCACTACATGAGAAAAACCCAGCAATACGCACATATTTCCTAGCCCAACCTTTTCCGATCGAGATCTAGGTGCCCAGGCCATGGCCGGCCGCCGCAAGAATTCCTGGAGGGGATCCCCGCAGGCGGCCGAGATTGACGTCCTCCTGGACGAGCTTCTCGAGCTGGTGTTCCTGTGCCTCCCCTCGCTCGCCCACCTCGTCCGTGCCGCGAGCACCTGCAAGCGTTGGCGCCGCGTAATCGCGGGTGATGGTGGCGGCTTCCTCCGCCGGTTCGGATCTCTCCACGGTGTACCTGACCACTTCTTTGGCCACTATTGCGTCGAGCACGGCTATGACTCCCTGCGGCTGCCTAGTATTAACACCGTCTTCATCCCCTCCTCTCCTTCGCCGTGGGCGGACACCGTCGCCAATCAAAATCTAGTGCTCGACTTCCTCCCGCTGGGGGAATTTGGCGATTGCCGCTGGGAGCTCGCCGACATCCGGGCCGACCTCCTGCTCCTCTTCCACATATCGCAGTCGCCACGCCTCCTCATCTTTTTTTCTCAGTCAACCTAGATATGTCTAAATTAAATTGATTGTTTTTTTGAGGGGTAAACTAAATTGATTCTTGAAAATACAATTTCCATGATTTCCTACAAAGTCCACTTTTCACTTAATGGGTGTTGCATTTTTACAAATTTACGGCATGGACATGATTTTTAGGACTAGCACAACAATTGTTTTAAACACGGGCGTTTCCACGAGAATAATGTCTCCATCGTGTATATACTGTTCAGGTTCGTAAAGAGAGGATTTCTTGAACTATGGTTCCACTAGTAGTAGTACATACTAGAGGATGACGCGCCGCGCTATCCTTCGGAGTGAAGCCTCCTTTTTTTTGTCTGTGTGATTAAGCCTCCTTTTTTTTGTGATTAAGCCTCCTTCTTTTTAACCTTTTTTTACACCGGTGGTTACAGTTGATTGCTTTGTTGTGTGCTCCACCTGAGTTGGGCTGAGTTGTTCTTGTACGTAACACACCTAGGAATGGACCCAAACGCAACACACATCAATGATTAACCCCCTTGCAGGTGGGCCCACCGGCAACCCCTAAAGCCCCGACCGATGCAACATGAGCCAATACTCCAAGGGAGCTTAGAATCTTACAAGATATGAATGAAACTGATAAAGAATATTGATGCTTGCCAATTAGACGGGTCATTAGGTTGTCTTTGGTCTGCATGTACGAACCCCATCTGCCTATAATTCCTTTGAAGTAGACTCAATTGGACTAATGTCGTATGAGATGATCAAACAGATAAGCTAATCTGTTGGCTTAGGTACTGTATCTGTATGGAGATCTAGGTCACTAATTCTACAGGATAAGGGTACTCCATCCTCGACACCTTGGTATTGTAAGTTCATGGCATGTTGTCAGTTTGCATCATTCATTCCGCAAAATAACTGTACTCAATCTTGGACCCTTTGGTATTGTCAAGTTCATGTCATGTTTTCACTTCACATCATTCATTTTTCCATGGTGCTTCTCATTGCATATTTGGTTCATGATATATTGGCCCTTTTTTCTCTGTTTGTTTGTTTCTAAAATTTTCCATGGTGCTTCTAAAATTTCCCCATTTTTCTCTGTTTTTTCTCCGCGAGTTGTACATCTGGGAAGCAGATGAAATATCTCGGATCTAGGGTTCCAAATCTTGCTTCTTGGTCGAGGGTTGCGTCGGTTTGTTGCCGGTGGATAATATCTCATAGAGAAACAAATAGAGAAAAATGGGAAAGTTTAGATTTGTTCAAGAAGAGGAGCTCACTTGTTACTCCGCAATGGCAGCCAGGCCCTTCCTTCTTTACCATAGGAGGCACCCAACCTTTGACGCTGCTCAACCCATTCACATGCGACACCATCGCGCTCCCACCGGCCAACAACAAACTCGGGGAGGCCTACATTAGATCACCGTACATGGTCGTTGCCCGACAGTGGGTCATCTATTCATTTGCCAGGGACCTTGCTATTATGCTAGGCGAGATGCGGGAGCTGATGTTTGGATACATCGTGATGTCCTTGCAGCCCCACTCTGGGAACTGCATGGCCATGACGCAACACGTTTTATCTTACGGTGTTGCCTTTTGTGGCATCAGGGTGGACAGAGTGTAGACATTGCTCCATGAAGACCTGAAGGGTGGCATCAGGTCGGTCATTCGCGGCGATCAGTGAAGTTGTCGGGGTCTCCATCTTTGACCTTGTCGGTGCTACCCAGAGTCTGAGGCCATTGCGGAAATGCCTCCGTTCACCAGGATAGATCTACCTTCCCGCAGATACCTGCAAGTGGACGGCAAGCTTCACCTCGTTTGTGTTGTGCTACAGATTTAGACCCGCCACACCCAAGTCTACATGTGCGATGTTTTCACTAGGAAACTGATGTGGTCTAGAGTGAAGGATGTTGGCCATCAGACATTGTTCATGTCAAATATGAAATATGTTCATGTCAGGCCACCGGGAGTAGGACTCCCTCTTTTCCTAGTTGGAGTAGGAGGGGGGAGGAAGGGAAGGAGAGGGAGGAAGGAAAGGGGG
>NC_041388.1:562121175-562127817 GCF_002162155.2 Triticum dicoccoides | reverse complement strand
TGAAACTCCCCGAAACCATTCCGGTGTCCGAACATAGTCGTCCAATATATCGATCTTTATGTCTTGACCATTTCGAGACTCCTCATCATGTCCATGATCATATCCGGGACTCCGAACTACCTTCGGTACATCAAAACACAAAAACTCATAATACAATCGTCACCGAAACTGTAAGCGTGCGGACCCTACGGGTTCGAGAACTATGTAGACATGACCGAGACATGTCTCTGGTAAATAACCAACAGCGGAACCTGGATGCTCATATTGGCTCCTACATATTCTATGAAGATCTTTATCGGTCAAACCGCATAACAGCATACGTTGTTCCCTTTGTCATCGGTATGTTACTTGCTCGAGATTCGATCGTCGGTATCTCAATACCTAGTTCAATCTTGTTACCGGAAAGTATCTTTTACTCGTTCCGTAATACATCATCCTGCAACTAACTCATTAGTTACAATGCTTGCAAGGCTTTATAGTGATGTGCATTACCGGGTGGGCCCAGAGATACCTCTCCGACAATCGAAGTGACAAATCCTAATCTCGAAATACGCCAACCCAACAAGTACCTTCGGAGACACCTATAGAGCACCTTTATAATCACCCATTTACGTTGTGACATTTGGTAGCACACAAAGTGTTCCTCTGGTAAATGGGAGTTGCATAATCTCATAGTCATAGGAACATGTATAAGTCATGAAGAAAGCAATAGCAACATACTAAACGATCAAGTGCTAAGCTAACGGAATGGGTCAAGTCAATCACATCATTCTCCTAATGATGTGATCCCATTAATCAAATGACAACTCATGTCTATGGCTAGGAAACATAACCATCTTTAATCAACGAGCTAGTCAAGTAGAGGCATACTAGTGACACTCTATTTGTCTATGTATTCACACATGTATTATGTTTCTGGTTAATACAATTCTAGCATGAATAATAAACATTTATCATGATATAAGGAAATAAATAATAACTTTATTATTGTCTCTAGGGCATATTTCCTTCAGTCTCCCACTTGCACTAGAGTCAATAATCTAGTTCACATCTTTATGTGATTAGTTCACATCTCCATGTGACTAATACCCAAAGGGTTTACTAGAGTCAATAATTTAGTTCACATCACTATGTGATTAACACCCAAAGAGTGATCATGTTTTGCTTGTGAGAGAAGTTTAGCCTATGGGTCTGTAACATTCAGATCCGTATGTATTTCACAAATTTCTATGTATACAATGCTCTGCACGGAGCTACTCTAGCTAATTGCTCCCACTTTCAATATGTATCCAGATCGAGACTTAGAGTCATCTAGATTGATGTAAAAAGCTTGCATCGACGTAACTCTTTACGACGAACTCTTTTATCACTTCCATAACCGAGAAATATTTCCTTAGTCCTCTAAGGATAATTTTGACCGCTGTCCAGTGATCTACTCCTAGATCACTATTGTACTCCCTTGCCAGAATGATGCTAAGGTATACAATAGGACTGGTAAACAGCATAGCATACTTTATAGAACCTATGACTGAGGCATAGGGAATGACTTTTTCATTCTCTTTCTATTTTCTGCCGTGGTCGAGTTTTGAGTCTTTACTCAACTTTACACCTTGCAACACAGGCAAGAACTCCTTCTTTGACTGTTCCATTTTGAACTACTTCAAAATCTTGTGAAGGTATGTACTTATTGAAAAAACTTATCAAGCATCTTGATCTATCTCTATAGATCTTGATGCTCAATGTGTAAGTAGCTTCATCGAGGTCTTTCTTTGAAAAACTCTTTTCAAACACTCCTTTACGCTTTCCAGAAAAATTCTACATTATTTCCAATCAACAATATGTCATTCACATATACTTATCAGAAATGATGTAGTGCTCCCACTCACTTTCTTGTAAATACAGGCTTCACCGCAAGCCTGTATGAGACTATATGCTTTGATCAACTCATCAAAGCGTATATTCCAACTCTGAGATGCTTGCACCAGTCCATAGATGGATCGCCGGAGCTTGCAAACTTTGTTAGCATCCTTTGGATCGATAAAACCTTCAGGTTGCATCATATACAACTCTTATTCCAGAAATCTATTCAGGAATGCAGTCTTTACATCCATTTGCCAAATTTCATAATCATATAAAGCGGCAATTGCTAACATGATTCGGACAGACTTTAAGCATAGATACGGGTGAGAAACTCTCATCGTAGTCAACACCTTGAACTTGTCGAAAACCTTTTGTCACAATTCTATCTTTGTAGACAGTAACACTACTATCAGCGTCCGTCTTTCTCTTGAAGATCCATTTATTTTCTATGGCTTTCCGTCGGGCAAGTCAACCAAAGTCCACACTTTGTTCTCATACATGGATCCCATCTCAGATTTCATGGCCTCAAGCCATTTCGCGGAATATAGGCTCATCATCGCTTCCTCATAGTTCGTAGGTTCGTCATGGTCAAGTAACATGACCTCAGAACAGGATTATCGTACCACTCTGGTGCGAATTTCTCTCTGGTTGACCTACGAGGTTCGGTGGTAACTTGATCTGAAGTTACATGATCATCATCATTAGCTTCCTCGCTAATTGGTGTAGGAGTCACAGGAACAGATTTCTGTGATGAACTACTTTCCAATAAGGGAGCAGGTACAGTTACCTCATCAAATTCTACTTTCTTCCCACTCACTTCTTTCGAGAGAAACTCCTTCTCTAGAAAGGATCCATTCTTAGCAACGAATGCCTTGCCTTCAGATTTGTGATAGAAGGTGTATCCAACTGTCTTCTTTGGGTATCCTATGAAGACACATTTCTCCGATCTGGGTTTGAGCTTATCAGGATGAAACTTTTTTCAGATAAGCATCGCAACCCCAAACTTTAAGAAATGACAACTTCTGTTTCTTGCCAAACCACAGTTCATATGGCGTCGTCTCAACGGATTTAGATGGTGCCCTATTTAACATGAATGCAGCTGTCTCTAATGCATAACCCCAAAATGATAGTGGTAAATTGGTAAGAGACATCATAAATTGCACCATATCTAATATAGTACGGTTACGATGTTCGGACACACCATTATGATGTGGTGTTCCAGGTGGCGTGAGTTGCGAAACTATTCCGCATTGTTTCAAATGAAGACCAAACTCGTAACTCAAATATTCTCCTCCACGATCAGATCGTAAAAACTTTATTTTCTTGTTACGATGATTTTCCACTTCACTCTAAAATTCTTTGAACTTTTCAAATGTTTCAGACTTATGTTTCATCAAGTAGATATACACATATCTTACTCAAATCATCTGTGAAGGTCAGAAAATAACGATACCCGCCGCGAGTTTCAACACTCATCAAACCTCATACATTAGTATGTATTATTTCCAATAAGTCAGTTCCTCGCTCCATTGTTCCGGAGAACGGAGTCTTAGTCATCTTGCCTATGAGGAATGGTTCGCAAGCATCAACTGATTCATAATCAAGTGATTCCAAAAGCCCATCAACATGGATTTTCTTCATGCGCTTTACACCAATATGACCTAAACGGCAGTGCCACAAATAAGTTGCACTATCATTATTAACTTTGCATCTTTTGGTTTCAATATTGTGAATATGTGTATCATTACGATCGAGATCCAACAAACTATTTTCGTTGATGTGTATGACCATAGAAGTTTTTATTCATGTAAACAGAACAACAATTGTTCTCTAACTTAAATGAATAACCGTATTGCAATAAACATGATCAGATCATATTCATGCTCAACGCAAACACCAAATAAAATTTATTTAGGTTCAACACTAATCCCGAAAGTATAGGGAGTGTGCGATGATGATCATATCAATATTGGAACCATTTCCAACACACATCGTCACTTCACCCTCAACTAGTCTCTATTTATTCTGTAACTCCTATTTCGAGTTACTAATTTTTAGCAACCGAACAAGTATCAAATACCCAGGGGCTACTATAAATACTAGTAAGGTACACATCAATAACCTGTATATCAAATATACCCTTGTTCACTTTGTCATCCTTCTTATCCACCAAATATTTAGAGCACTTCCGCTTCAAGTGACCAGTCGCTTTGCAGTAGAAGCACTTAGTCTCAGGCTTAGGTCCAGACTTGGGCTTCTTCACTTGAGCAGCAACTTGCTTGCCGTTCTTCTTGAAGTTCCCTTTCTTTCCCTTTGCCCTTTTCTTGAAACTAGTGGTCTTATTAATCATCAACACTTGATGCTCTTTCTTTATTTCTACCTTCATCGATTTCATCATCATGAAAAGCTCGGGAATCGTTTTCGTCATCCCTTGCATACTATAGTTCATCACGAAGTTCTACTAACTTGGTGATGGTGACTGGAGAATTTTGTCAATCACTATTTTATCTAGAAGATTAACTCCCACTTGATTCAAGCGATTGTAGTACCCCAGACAATCTGAGCACGAGCTCACTGCTTGAGCTATTCTCCTTCATCTTTTAGCTATAGAACTTGTTGGAGACATCATATCTCTCAACTCGGGTATTTTCTTGAAATATTAACTTCAACTCTTGGAACATCTCATATAATCCATGACGTTCAAAACGTCTTTGAAGTCCCGATTCTAAGCTGTTAAGCATGGTGCACTAAACTATCAAGTAGTCATCATATTGGGCTAGCCAAACGTTCATAATGTCTACATCTGCTCCTGCAATAGGTATGTCACCTAGCGGTGCATCAAGGACATATTCTTCTGTGCAACAATGAGGATAATCCTCAGATCATGGATCCAATCCGCATCATTGCTACTAACATCTTTCAACTTAGTTTTCTCTAGGAACATATCAAAAATAAAACAGGGGAGCTAAACGCGAGCTATTGATCTACAACATAGATATGCTAATACTACCAGGACTAAGTTCATGATAAATTAAAGTTCAATTAATCAAATTACTTAAGAACTCCCACTTAGATAGACATCCCTCTATTCATCTAAGTGATCACGTAATCCAAATCAACTAAACCATGTCCGATCATCACGTCAGATGGAGTAGTTTTCAATGGTGAAAATCACTGTGTTGATCATATCTACTATATGATTCACGCTCGACCTTTCGGTCTCCAGTGTTCCGAGGCCATATCTGCATATGCTAGGCTCGTCAAGTTTAACCTGAGTATTCCGCATGTGCAACTGTTTTGCATCCATTGTATGTGACAATAGAGCTTATCACACCCGATCATCACGTGGTGTCTCAGCACGAAGAATTTTCGCAACGGAGCATACTCAGGGAGAACACTTTTACCATGAAATTTAGTGAGAGATCATCTTATAAAGCTACCGCCGAACTAAGCAAAATAAGATGTTTAAAAGATAAACATCACATGCAATCAAAAATATGTGACATGATGTGGCCATCATCATCGTGTGCCTTTGATCTCCATCTCCAAAGCATCTTCATGATCTTCATCATCACCGGCATGACACCATGATCTCCATCATCTTGATCTATGTCAATGTGTCGTCACATGGTCGTCTCACCAACTATTGCTCTTGCAACTATTTCTATCGCATAGCGATAAAGTAAAGCAATTATTTGGCACTTGCATCTTATGCAATAAAGAGACAACCATAAGGCTTCTGCCAGTTGCCGATAACTTCAACAAAACATGATCATCTCATACAACAACTTATATCTCATCACTTCTTGACCATATCACATCACAACATGCCCTGCAAAAACAAGTTAAACGTCCTCTACTTTGTTGTTGCAAGTTTTATGTGGCTGCTACGGGCTGAGAAAGAACCGTTCTTACCTACGCATCAAAACCACAACGATAGTTTGTCAAGTTAGTGTTATTTCAATCTTCTCAAGGACCAGGCGTGGCCACACTCGCTTCAACTAAAGTTGGAGAAACTGACACCCGCCAGCCACCTGTGTGCAAAGCACGTCGGTAGAACCAGTCTCGCGTAAGCGTACGCGTAATGTCGGTCCGGGCCGTTTCATCCAACTATACCGTGAACCAAAGTGTGACATGCTGGTAAGAAGTATGACTTGTATCACCCACAACTCACTTGTGTTCTACTCATGCATATAATATCCATGCATAAAACCTGGCTCTGATACCACTGTTGGGGAACGTAGTAATTTTAAAAAAATTCCTACGCACACACAGGATCATGGTGATGCATAGCAATGAGAGGGAAGAGTATTGTCCATGTACCCTCGTAGACCGAAAGCGGAAGTGTTAGCACAACGCGATTGATGTAGTCGTACATCTTCATGATCCGACCGATCCAAGTACCGAACATACGGCACCTCCGAGTTCAGCACACGTTCAACTCGATGACGTCCCGCGAACTCCGATCCAGCAGAGCTTCACGGGAGAGTTCCGTCAGCACGACGGCGTGGTGACGGTGATGATGTTGCTACCGACGCGGGGCTTCGCCTAAGCACCGCTATGATATGATCGAGGTGGAATATGGTGGAGGGCGGCACCGCACACGGCTAAGAGATCAAGAGATCAATTATTGTGTCTAGAGGTGCCCCTGCCCCCGTATATAAAGGACCAGGGGGAGGAGGCGGCCAGCCAGGGGAGGGCACGCCAGGGAGGAGTCCTACTCCCACCGGGAGTAGGACTCCCTCTTTTCCTAGTTGGAGTAGGAGGGGGCAAGGAAGGGGG